>NW_008669990.1:0-1513 GCF_000695815.1 Acanthisitta chloris | reverse complement strand
GAAGAGATATTTTACAGAGAGAGTTATGTCATTGGAATGGGCTGCCCAGAGAGGTCATGGATTCACCATCCCCGGAGGTTTTCAAGATGAGACTGGATGTGGCACTTAGTGCCACGGTCTAGTAACCACAGTAGGGTTGGACTCAATGGTCTTTGAGGTCTTTTTCAACTCGGTTGATCCCATGATTCTTGGATTCTTAGGAGGGATGCCATCAGTGATACTCATTTTTACCAATATTTAGAAAATGGTAATACTTCCACACATAAAGAACTGCTATAAGAAGTAACAGTGATGAGTTCTAGAGAGTTGGAAGCTGCAAATACTGATCTGACCTATGAGCCTTGTTGCACAGAACAATGTCCTTTAATTTCAAAGAAAGGGGAAAAAATCCCTAAACAAATAATGGAAAAAACCCATCAGACATGCCCTTCTTTGAAGAAATTCACACTAGTCAGCCTGTGTGGGTGCCTCCTGAGCATGAATACTCTCTTGAGTGCTTTCTGAGCTACTTACTTTTTCCTCACTCACCTAACTCAAAGCTCAGATCTGTGACAGCCATGCAGTGTAAGAATCTGATGGACTGATGGATCTTGCCCTCAGCTACAGTGGGATAATCAGGAAACTGCTCTAACGGTTTGTATGATGATAATTAAGTCAGGATAAGGATCTGAAATGGCCAAATGAAGTGACATAATGCCACTTGGAATAGTGGCACAGTTGCAGGGCAAGAGTTATTTTGTCTCTTTTAACCCATGCATTGCACTGAAAGGCCAAGCTCTGGCAACACACTGGCATGGCAACAGTACTTTCTTTGCACTTGGTTTCAAAATCTCCACGTTGGCAACTCTTTTCAGCTATTTGCTTTCCATCATAGATGTGCATCCACCATGCATTTACGTTTCCTGACTCCTGTGAAGCCAGGACAGCAGTGAGCACCATGGAGCCTCAGCACACCGCTGGCTGTGGCTCCCTCCACTCTCCAGCACCTTTCCACAGCGGATCAAGTGACTTCAGGCTTCTGAAGCAACACACTCAATCCTTCATGGATGAAGCTCTTTGGCGCATGCAGAAGAAATGCTGAAATATTTCTTGCAAGAACAAAGTTTGTGCAGTTGATACCTACACATCACCCTCAGACTGGGATGAACTCAATTTCAAGCAAACACTCCGAAAATGCCGACTTCAAATCGTTTTCTGGTACTTGTTTATTCATGACGTCCAGTTCCATGGATACCCACCCCCGCCACTGTCCCGTGTCCCCACGGCTCTTCTACCTGCTCACCGCGGGGCGCCAGGGCGAGCACTGACGGCCGAGGAGGGATCCCCTCGGCGGCACCAGCCGGGAGAGGTGTCGCTGGGCGGCCAAGGTGTCGCAGTCCCTCGGTCCCTCCGAGCCCAGTCCAGCTGCCTCGCAGCACGGGCAGAGGGTTTGGAACGGCCGGAGAGGAGCGGAGGGAGCGCCGCTCTCCATCTAGGTCGCGCCCTGGTGTCCTCCGTTTTCTTTTCGTTTCTT
>NW_008669989.1:3660-4070 GCF_000695815.1 Acanthisitta chloris | reverse complement strand
TAAGTTCTCAAATTCTCTTCCGTTCCTGTAGCACTTGCCCAGAACTCTAGTGAACAGAGCATAAGAACAGATTATAAATGTGTTCACAAACCCATGGAGTGGCATGAATTGTGTGTATAAAAAGAAATTGTTTTAAAATGGGAAGGGGAAGAGAAAAAAAGAAAAGAAAAGGAAAGGAAAGAAAAAAAGAAAAGAAAAGAATAGTCTGTTTTCATATACTTTTTATCTTCCCCACGCACTTTGCGTAACACCACTAGATGCCACTGTGCTCTAAGGCAGAAAATGAACGGTAGCTTCACCATCTGCTTTAAACCCAGCGCACAAACAGCTTCAGAGAGGATGTGCTGGTTTAAAGCACTGCAATTCTTTAAGTGCCTTTGTGACCAGGAGCAGCTGGACTGCTGATAAGC
>NW_008669989.1:2873-3572 GCF_000695815.1 Acanthisitta chloris | reverse complement strand
AAAAGCTGGTGGAGTTTTCAATCAAGGAGAATCTTCCCCAGCACATCAGGAACATCCCCTGGCAGCATCCCTGCTCCGTGGGTGATGGGAGTTGCTGCTTTCTCAGTCTTCCTTTCTCGCAAGAGAGCAGGTAACTGCTATAAGTGCGGAAATTCCGTTCCCAAAACCATTTCTGCCGATGGATAACTGAATGCTCAGAAGGAGAGCAATCTTCCTGCATTTCCAGGCGGAGGAGCTTTTGTGGCTCTAGCCAGTTGTATCGGGAAATAAATAACAAAACCTAGTTAAAATAGCTCAGAATATTGAATCTGAATTCATGGTCATGAAATGTCAGTAACAGCAAAAGGCAAATAGTCTTTTTATTTATTCATTTGTTTTCCCCTTCTTAAAATATCTTGGGTTTGCATTTTCTTGGTATCCTAGTTCTATAGGAGGAAATATTCGGTCCAGCTGCACAGAACAGCCAGAATTTTGTCTCAGAAGGCATCTCTTGATTTACCCTGCCAAAAGGAACCATGGAATCATAGAATATTAAGGGACTGAGATGGACCTTTCAGATCATCTAGTCCCAGCCCCCTGCCCTGGGTAGGGACACCTCCCACCAGGGCAGGTTGCTCAAGGCTTGATCCAGCTTGGCTTTGAACACTGCCAGGGTTGGGGCAGCCACAGCCTCCCTGGGCCACCTGTGCCAGTGTCTGA
>NW_008669989.1:0-2543 GCF_000695815.1 Acanthisitta chloris | reverse complement strand
CCCACCAGTACCTGTGTCAGCAAACCCTCGCCTCCCCTCCCATCCCTTCCCCTCCCCTCTCCTCTCCTTTTTTTCCTTTCCAGAAATCCCTATTAAAGAAACATCCAACTGCTCCCGTAATTTGAGTGGCTGCAATTTTCTGAGAGTAAGAATATAAAATTAGATATTTGAACAGTGAGGTCTACACAAGGAACAAAATATTCCCTACTGTCAGGTAAACCCCTCTATTCCCATGCTGAACATTTTGTTTACAGCAAGCATTTTCTTCCTCTGCAGCCACATAACACTTTGTAATTACTTCTGCCAAAATGCCCAAAAGAACATTAATAAATGGCTAATTTATTGTTGCTATGCAGAAGTTTTCCAAAGAAAGGCAAAAGAGTGAGAACTGCAGAACTACAGGAGCCTGTGTTGGGAAGGTAACAAAACCAGAGTCTCAAGGAAGTGCTCTACAAGGCAATGCACTCAGCAGGACTGTCCAGGTAAATATCAGAGGTCCAGGAATTAAGGTGTTCCAGAAAAACTCAGGACAGCAGGGAATTGAAAGAAATCCTGATGCAGCTGCATGATAAAATCAGGATTATTGGGAATATATCTGCTGGGCATGAGGAGATCAACATCACACCACGAGAGAATCCCAAGGTGGAACCACACCTGAAATGAACATGAAGGATTGAGAACTATTGTACTGTGTTACTGTAAGGAGTATTGTTCTTTGTCCAAGATGGATAGGACAGAAGTGCTGGTGTAACAGTGGCAGATGAGATGAATCCTGAGGGCAAATACTGTGGAGCTCTGGGATAAGTGAAATGTTCACCCCCGGAATTTTTCTAATCAGGTGAGACACAGCTCTGGAAGAAACAGAAGAATTAAGAAGAGGAGATGAGTTACGTGGCTCAAATCTCCCTTCTGTGTTTGTGCCAGTGCTGCAGCTATCCCTGCTCTGCATCTTTTTTTGGCCTGGACACTTCAATATATCTTTGCAGTTAAGTGCTTAGTGCTTCTGCTTTGACTTTGCTCTGTATGACTTTGCAATACATTTTAAAATTATGCTGATTTTACACAATGCAGAGTGAAAAAAAAAACCCAACCCCCCCAATTTTACTAAAGCACCTTTTCATTTCAGAAGCATTTCCTCAAAGTTGGGTGAATTTCTTCCCTGTCTGTTTGCTGGAACTCTTTGACGAAGGCTTCTGTGATCTTTTTATCACATCAGGTTGATGCTATGCTGAATGTAAATGATACAGAACATTTTTTTCCTCCAAGTTTTCTGAGTCTCTGAGAAAACTGTGTAACAAGGAATTCAGGAAAGATTTCAGGAAGGAATGAAGGGAGGGAGGGAGGGAGGGAGGCAGGAGGGCAGGAGGGAAGGGAGGAGGGAAGAGAGGAAGGAAGGAGGGAAGGAAGGAAGGAGGGGAGGAAGGAAGGAAGGAAGGAAGGAAGGAAGGGCTTTGCAGTTAAGTGCTTAGTGCTTCTGCTTTCAAGACATTGTTGTGAAAGCAAAACCTATATCACTGGTGCTATTCAGCCATAGATTTCTCACCTTGTTCTCAGGCACTACAGAGATGTTAAGCAAAAAATACTTCTTTGGACTTTTTTTTTCCCCTTCCATCAAGTTAAAGATGCAAATGGCAGCCTTGATATTAACACATTATGACAAAACCAAAACAAACCACCAACCAAAAAACAACTCTTCAAGTTTTGTGTGCCTAGTTAACTACAGGCACATACAGTACTATATAAATATAGTATGTGTTCTATTTTCATTGCCCTTCTAATTCATGACGTCTAACACAGTTGTGAAGTCTGTTGAGTGTCTTGAAATTTTGTGGAATATTTTAAGTGCTCCTTGGATGGAACAGAAAAGATTTGCTATTTAATGTTTTAGAATTTAACTTAGTTGTAACTGTGAAATCAAATCAACCAAAGTCTCAACATCCCTATACACACCAAGAAAGAAAAGCTGCACAAAGTGTGGTCAAGTTTATAAAAACCATTTCCCAGACACCCACTAAGGCAGTGAACTAAGGAAACAGAAGCACTTAGTGAAGTAAATAAATTGTAAACACTGGTCCAAAAAAAAAAAAGACCAAACCCACCAATATGTTAAATTAATATATAAGATTTTTTTTTACATTTAAATTGGCTTCATATGTCAAAGGCTTTTCTTGTGTCTGATGGTATGCAACACATTTGCTGATAAAATTTTTCTGCAGATCAGGTTGCATTTTAGCCTAATACATTGACCAATTAATTAGTACTTTTATTCCAAACAAAATGAAAGACCTTTCGACTTGACTAATTATTTGAGTGTGTGTTTGTTTACTCTGGGTAAATGCAGTTGCAATAAATGACCTTATAATGTCACAAAATAAGCGGCATGGGAAGGTATAGCGACGCAGTTATAGAGGCAGGTGTAGATATAGATAATAATGGAACAGATAACAATGGAATATAGAGAATAAGACACGGATTGAATATGGTAGATCAGGAACTTCTGCTGTTCTAAAACACAAGAACCTCATGAAGTTTAACAAAATGAA
>NW_008669988.1:0-3760 GCF_000695815.1 Acanthisitta chloris | reverse complement strand
CCAGGTGCCCGTGGGGGGCATCCCCTGGCACCTTTTGGGGGTCCTGGGGCCAAGCCCAGTTACCTGAGCCGCGTGGTGCTGGAGATCGTGGAGTCGGAGCGCACCTACGCCCGTGACCTGCGCAGCATTGTGGAGGTGAGCACTGGGGGGGACATGAGGACACCCCTCAGGTGGGGCTTGGGGCCTGGGGGGGCATTGGTGCCAGTGTGGGTGCTTGGCAGGGTTACCTGGGCAAGATCATTGACGCAGAGGAGCCAGTGCTGCGGCCGGAGCAGGTCAGCGCGCTCTTCGGCAACATCGAAGACATCTATGAGCTCAGCAGGTGGGTGACAGGTGACTGGGGTGCCACCCTGTCCCATGGGTGTGTGTGGGGCTGTGGTCACCCTGTCCCCTCTGTCCCCACCAGCACCCTGCTACAAAACCTGGAGAGCTGTGCCAGCGACCCAGTGGCTGTGGCTGTCTGCTTTGTCAACCGGGCAGGATGGACATGGTGGGGGGCACCGGGGGGGCACTGAGGCCGCGACAGGATCTCACCATGCTCCCTCTGCCCACAGAGCCAGGAATTCACCATCTACACTCAGTACTGCAACAACTACCCCAGGTGGGTGCAGGACACAGGTGGGTGGGCATGGGATGAGCAGGGGGCACATGGGGTTGGCAGGGAGTTGTCAGGGAGGTGGGCAGAGGGTGGGCAGGGGGCTGAGCCCACTCCCTGCCCACAGCTCGGTGGCAGCACTGACCGAGTGCATGCGGAGCAAGGTCCAGTCTCGGTTCCTGCGGGAATGCCAGGAGCGGCTGCGGCATGCGCTGCCCCTTGGGGCCTACCTGCTCAAGCCTGTCCAGAGGATCCTCAAGTACCACCTGCTGCTCCAGGTGAGTGCCTGGTGCGTGGCATGGTGTGGACACCCTCTGTGGCATGGGCACCTGGCACAGTCTGGGGGCCTGGTGTGGCACAGGGACATGACATGGGCACCTGGCATGGGATGTTTCCTGGAGCAGTCCAGGCACCCGGCAGGGCACATTCCCTTGGCACACCCTGGGCAGCATGTGCACTGATGCCATGTGCTGTGCCTCAGGAAATCGCCAGGCACTTTGAGCACAAGGCAGGGGATGACTATGAGCTGGTGCTGGAGGCCATTGACACCATGACCTGTGTTGCCTGGTACATCAATGACATGAAGCGCAAGCATGAGCATGCCATACGCCAACAGGTGGGCACTGTGGGCACCCTGGGCGCTAGGTGGGCACCGCCACAGTGGGGGACACCAGCTGGGCACCACTGATACACTGGGTGGCACTGGGTGCATTGTGTGGGCACCACCATCCGCAGGTGGCACTGAGAGGCCACTGCCATGGTGGCAGGTGGCAGTGGATGGGCACCACCATGGCAGTGTGTAGCACTGGGTGGGCACCATCAGGGCAGTGAGTGGCACCATGTGGACACCACTGTGGCTGCAGGTGGCACTGGGTGGGCACCACTGTGGCAGTGGGTCGTACCAGGTGGGCACCATGGGGGTGGTGGGTGGCACTGGGTGGGCACTGTGTGACACTGGGTGGACACCACAGTGGCGGTGGGTGGCACTGGGTGGCAGTGGATGGGCACTGTGGCAGGTGTCCTGATGCTCCTGTCCCCATGTTTGCATGTCCTTGCAGGAGATCCAGTCACTGCTGCTGGGCTGGAAGGGACCAGACCTGACCAGCTATGGGGAGCTGGTGCTGGAGGGCACGTTCCGGGCACAGCGTGTGCGCCATGAGCGTGCTCTCTTCCTCTTCGACAAGGCCCTGCTCATCACCAAGCGCCGTGGGGACCACTATGTCTACAAGAGCCACATCCCAGTGGGTGACAGGGATGGGGACCCTGGGGGATGACAGGGATGGGGGAGCCCACTGGGTGCCAGGGACCCCAGTGGATGCCAGGGATGGGAGACCAGGGGGGGTGCCAGGGACCCAGTGAGTTCGAGGGACAGAGGGACTGGGAGGGTGCTGGGGATGGGGGTCCTAGGGGTGACTGTGCTGGGATGGGGTGCTGGGGAGGGGGATCCTGAGGATGCTGGGTCTGAAGGGGCTGATGGGTGTTAGAGAGAGGTCTCAGGTGTGCCAAGGGCAGCGTTCTGATGCCTCTCCCCACAGTGCTCCTCGCTGATGCTGATTGAGAGCACACGGGACTCGCTGTGCTTTAGCCTGGCACACTACAAGCATGGCAAGCAGCAGCACAGCCTGCAGGTAGGGAAGCATGGGGTGGAGAGCACCTTGGAATGGGGAGCACCTTGAGGACCCCCTGGGAACCCCCTGCCCAACCTCGCTGCCCTCCATGTTTGCCCCTAGGCCAAGAGTGTGGAGGAGAAGCGCATGTGGACCCATCACATCAAGCGGCTCATCCTGGAGAACCACCACGCCACCATCCCCCAGAAGGTGAGGGCGGGGTGGGGACAGGCACTTTGGTGACACCAAGGACCCCTCAGCATGGTGAGGGGGGCAGCTGCTCCCCACCTTCACCTCATCTGTCTCCATCCTCCCTCCACCTAGGCTAAGGAAGCCATCCTGGAGATGGACTTGTTCTGTGAGTGCCACCAGTGTCCTGCCGTCTCCTCCCTGCCCTCCTCTGTTGCCTCTGTGTCCCCTGGTGTCACCCCCTGTCCCCACAGACCCCCCACGCCTGCCCCGCTGCAGCCCTGAGCGCCTGAAGAAAAGCTGGTCCTGCCAACCCCTGGGTGACACTGCTGAGTCACGCCAGGGACGCCGGCAATCCGGTGAGAGCCATGTGTCACGGGTGTCCCACTGTGTCCCCATCACTGCCACTGCCACCCCTTCCCCAGGGCAAAGCTGTGGCTGGGCAACACTGATGCCTGCAGTGGAAATGGCACCAGGTGCTGATGGTGTCACTGTCCCTGTCCCCACAGAGCCCTTCCAGCACCAGGAGCACATGGAGACTCTGCCGGAGCGACGGCAGGGACACACAGGGCACAGGCAGTCAAGTGCGGATGTCAGCCAGGATTGGGGGACTTGGGGTGCTGATGGACTGGGGGACACAGGGGTGATGCCACTGTCACCTCACCTCCCCACAGAGCCTGACAAGCAGAACCTGTGGCACCTGGGTGAGCAAGGTGAGCTGGCACAACCATGGCACTGGTGTGGCAGGCTGAGGGTTGGCTGGGGGCTGCAGAGGGAGTTTTGGGGGTGCTGTTCCCCCTAATCTCTGCTTTTCTTTCTCCTGGCTGACAGGGTTGAAGGTAAGGCAGGATGTGGATGGGTTGGGGTGCCCAGTGCCCCCATCCCTGGCATGGGGTGCTGAGCCCAGCGCTCATCCCCATGTAGCACACTGGCAATGATGGGGCCCTCCTGGAAGTGGGGGAGCCCCCCCAACACCCCAGAGCCTGGGCAACAGATGAGGGCACAGTGGAGGAGGAAGAGGAGGAGGAGGAAGAGGGAGCTTTGGACAAGGACTGCCAGGAGGAATGGCCCAAAGACAGGGATCTGCTGGTGGAGCCCCAGGAGGAACAGGGACCCACACCAGCCCGCCAAACCCCAGGCATCAGGGCACCCCAAATCACTCTTGGGCATCTCATATTGTTTCCAGGGCACCCAAAATAACTCCTGGGACACCCATGTTGCTCCTGGGGCCTCTGTGCGGTCCCTAACCATGGCTTGGCTGGGACTCATCCTGCTCAGAGCAGCCTGGTGCTCCCCAGCTCATGACACCCCACATTTGCTTTCACCCAGGCTGGGGGGCACTCAAGGGTGCTGGAGGGACCCAAGCGAC
>NW_008669987.1:1613-36931 GCF_000695815.1 Acanthisitta chloris | reverse complement strand
AAATAAAATAAAATAAATCTCATTGCTGTTTTCAAAAACCTTTATTTGATTTAATGGTCATGGCAATATGCTAATTAAATGGTATTGAAGATACTAATAATATCTCATTAAAACAAAGCTATAAAAGTTGAGTCTGCTGGGGATTCAGATGAAGTTGGATTATGTATAATCACTTCTTTCTGTCTGTTTGCCAAATAATTAGAAGAGATTTTGTAGTGTTCATGAAGCAGGAAAACAAGTTTCTGTACTTGGCATTAAAGAGGTGCCATTGATTTGCAATAGAATAAAGTTCAAGGCAAATCTTTCAGCAATCACTTCCTTGATAGCACAAAAAAATATTACTAAGAAGAATTTGTAACTTTATGAAATCACTCAGTATTATCAGAAATTTTGGGTTTTGCTCAGCTGTCTTGAAAGCAATTAATTCTCTCAAACTCCTCAACTGAGATTTCTGGAAGATTATTAGCAAGTTTAAATTCAAATTAAACAAAACTTTCCTTTTAATAAATGCCAGTAAAGCAAGGCACATGCATCCACATAGATTATTCAATTGTTTTCAATCTCATTCTGCCCTTATTGTGAAATTTTGGGGCCTAGTTCAGGTATACTGTGTTCAGCTGTGTTAGTATAAATATGGAATGTGGTTTTACTCATTATAAAGTCAAAAAAGTTATACCAATCTGTATAATCTTAGGATATACTCAAAGTAATCCACAAACACACAATTGATGAAAAACATTGGTTATTCATGACAAATTTTGTGGGTTATTTTAAATACTATAATTTTGATATGTACCTTTAGCCTAAATTGAATTAACAAACAAATCAAAACAAATACAACAACAACAATCCAAAAACACTTACAAAAAAACAACCCTTACAAAAAAAAAAAAAAAAACCACACAACAGGTCTTTCCAAGAGAATCATAAGTAAGTAACAGAATTTTAATATAAAATTCTTCTTTTTGGCTTGTTTGGGTTTTTTAAGTATTTATAGGAGGCAATGTGTTAAAGCACTTTCACACATTTGTTAAATCACAGGTGAGTTAAAGAAAGCACAGCTTTATTACACAAACTGGAGAAAGAATTTGATGTCTGTCACCTTTGATATAAGGCATCAGAAATGCCCTTCAAAACTCAGTATATTCTTAGGCTGACAATTGGCTGAAACAGTTCTTAAAATCAGAAAGAAATGGTTTATTGCACAGTAGAGCGGACATAAACCTTAGAGGCTTGAACTTTTAACTACTTCCTTTTAATAACCTCCTTCACTATTCTCCAGTCAGTTTTTAAATGAACTGATAAAAATAATGCCAGTCTCAGCTCTCAAATTAGAACTTTGGTTTAAGAATTGTTTTTCTTTAACCCTGAAATATAGTCTACCTAATTATCATCATCACTGTGCTTTTTCTTTTCAAAGAAAATATTGACCTTTCCTGTAGCTGACACTGGAACAGCTTGGGTGCCTGCAGTGTCAGCTCTGTGACACATAGCATTCAAGGAACGACAGATTAGAATTCACTGAGAAAAAAAACCAGAGAGCAAAATTAAACATGAAAAGCAGAGATCTGCCACAAGACTTGACAATGCAGCATTCACACTGTGATGTGGGAGACCCAGCCACAGGTGATAGAAGCTAACCTTGGTCCCTGACAATAGCTGGTTTATAATAGGGGTGATGCCCTCAATATCTGAGGAAGAGATTTGTGTGGCATCACTCACAATCACTCTCTGGGAGCAAGTGTACAGTACCACTCTAATCTTAAAGAATACTAAAAACTCCTGCAAAGGTAAGACTACCTTGAACAATCTAGTTAAATGTATGTAAGACTAGGAAGCAGGATTCAATAAGAGAGGATGGCAGTCTGGAATGCAGAGGTCAAAAAATGAATGATGCTTAGGAGATCAGTGACATGCTCCACGCTTTGAAAAGAAATTTGCACAGAAATCCCTTCTAAACTCCCTATTCCCAAAAACATCACTGTTTAAAACAAAACAAAAAAAAAAAAAAAAAAAAAAAGGAATTCAAAGGAATTTAGGAACTTCTCTATTTAATTTCTTTTAATGCTATCTGAGCTCTGCTGGATGATTTTTCAAAATCAAGTTCACAAAATAGAAAAACAAGCAGACATTAATTTAATTAGAGCAATTCTTGCACCTTCATCCTTCCAAAACAGAGATGTTGAGGCATTTCTTTAGAGGAAAAGATCTTTCTGTGCCAGTAGTCCCCAAATGTTTTCTACTTTGTGGTAGCCTCTTGGCCACAATCTGCCATAACTACATTTTAAAAAGTTTTAACATCAGATTGGTTATGTTGTTCACACCCTGACCAACATATATCTGTGCAGTCACAAAGAAAGATATGATATTCCACACCATGCGAATGGGAATGAGCAGCAGAATACAGTGGAACACAGTGTTCAAGGCCAGGTTGGATGGGACTTCGAATAACTTGGTCTAGTGGAAGGTGTCCCTGCCCATGGCAGGGACTTTGGAACTAGATGATCTTTCAAATCCTTCCAACCTGTTACATACTATAATTCTATGATTGTCTTAAGCTAATATTAGTACCTGTGGTTTTGTATAATGAAATCTACAAAGCAGTAATGAAACCTAGGAGACAATTTGCAATATAGATCAGCTTCTTCACCTGATGTAATTTACTCTAGCCTCAGAGTCACCAAAGTTTTCAAATAATTTTGCACCTGATGTTAGCTTGTTAAAGCTTATTCAGATATATAAACCAACAGAGTTTATTTTGACAGCTTACTCTGATACAGCTGAATTCTGAGAGTGCATGTAAAATACCAGTGGACTGAGAGCTCATTTAATCAGCTCTGATCTGGTCAAGTCACAATGCATGGTCAAAGACAGGACATATAAAAATACCTTGAAGTTATAACATTCTAAAATAAATTCTTCAACTCCTACTATTTTTAGAGAATTTGCCTGTAGAAAAGCCACACATCCTTTTTAGCCATTTTGATGATGGTATAAACCATGAGTAGCTCCATTATTAATTACAGTACAAAACATGGGTGAAAAAAAAAAAGGCACAGAGTTGTCCTGTTTCTTCCATTTTTGTTACTGGTTTTCATATTTACCATGTGCTTTACTGTTTATTTTTTATGATTAAGACAGGATTTTCTTTTTACAAAAATAATAACAAGATAGCCAAATCTTATATTCAGCTTTTATCTTCTCTTCAATCTCAGAACATCTTATCCATTTCTACTGTCTTCATTGGTTATGCTTGCTTTACTTCAGGACAGGGTTTAATTAAATACTCACAATATTAGCTGTAAAAATATTCCATAATTTTTGTGATGTCTAAAATAAGGTCATTGTTATCCAATATGTATTTCAGTGAAATGTTTAATTATCTCTGTACAAAACAGGTGAAATAAAACATACTTTCTGAAGGAGATAACAGGCTTTAATTCAGGATGTTTACAACCAAGGGGAATCATATTAACTGCAGATGTTAATTTACCTTAACAAGACAAGGTCTACTGTTAAATTCTCCTTCTTTTAAAAACAAAAACATTTGAAATAATGATTTTAACTGCAGGTGTTGTTAAGGAACAAAAGTATTTAAACCACATCCTGTCTTTCAGCTGTGTTTGTAACCACAGCTTTATTCATTCCAATAATAGATGAAACATTATTAAAAGCAGCTTGTTTACATCCCTGTCAACAGCAGAAAAGCATCATTTGGGGGCCACAGGCCTGCAGTGTTCTTGTTCTGACTCAAATGTTTTTCAATTGTTCTGATCAAAATGACCATGGCTACCAAACTATGGGCACAGAAAATTTTTGTCTGTTTGTTTGTGTTCTAGTTCTTTATATTATCCACTCATTTACACTGTGTTCTGAAACTAAAAATTATCCAATTCAATTCACTGATTTTTATGCTGGATTTGTGTTCAGTTTCGTTCTGACTAACATGAAAATGAATTTGTTGGTCACATGCTTCTCCCACCTGAATGTTAGCTGAAAAATTCATAGAACCACTTGGTCCAGATCATCACAACTGAAAGCTTCTTCTGAGGAGAGAGCAAAGAAATTGTAAAAGAACCAAAACAATAAATTCCAGTTTGTTCAAGAAAAACCAATATAACACCTTAATAACATTATTGAAATTACTTACTCTAGAAGGTTTGACATTGGTAATGCAAAGATTAATTCTGATATTACATCAAATTTTTTATCTGGAAAGCGCTTTCTAATTAGAAAATGTATTTCTGTGCAATTTCATATTGTCATGCCATTCAAAGCAGCAATCTGTCTCTGCTTAACCATTACATCTAAATTTAAATGGTTAGGAAGGTTAGGAAATATGCACACAATATTAGTTGTTTTAGCATTTCAAGAAAATTGATTATTGCTTAAAATAAGACTCAAGATTAAAGTAGCACAAAACAATTATAGAAAAATTTGAGATTAAAAGCTATTTCTTTATTGTATCACTCTTGACTATTACAGTCTTCAGAAATTTGGGCTGATCCTGAGAAGCTGTGAGGTTTATCTGAGCATGCTAGAAAACATGCTAAAAAAGTGGTTTACAATGGGACAATCCCAAATCAACAATTTTAAGGCAAGAACTCTCAATTTTTTTTCCTGACTTCAATATACCATAAAGCTCAAGACAACCAATTCCAACTGATGGATGCAATGTGATGGTGCCAGAATTGTAAAAGTTAAAGGCTGGCCTCTGATAACATTTCATCAGCCGTCCAAAAAAATGAAAAGTTTCAAAGTGTAGTGCTCAATAATAAATTACGCTTTGTATTGTATTCTCTGACCATCCGCTCTGGTCAAAGAAACATGAGCTTAGAGGATTTCTCTCATATACCTTCTTTCTTTTTTCTTCGTGTACTTTCACATCCTGGTCTGACCTCTTTATGTGTTCTCTTAGTCCCAAAGTAACAGATACAATAGATTTGAATTGAACAATTGTTGTAAGTTTGAGAACCCAGAGATTTACTTGTATTTCTGATCCTTCTATGACAGGTCTGTCATAGTCACACAACATTTCTAAGTACTTATTTCATAATGTCTAATTTTTTTTTAGAGCTGTAAGCATTCAAATTTCATATGTTAGTTAGTCTGGACTTTTACAGATGAGTAGTACGAACCATATACAACATAATATCTTAATAAAAAATATTTAAATAGTAAGAACAATGGAATTAAAAATAATGCATTGGTACTTGTATTCTTTTTCACTTGTAACTACATAAAATTTATTTCAGTTTAGAAAATCAAAATCTGTGTTTTCCTTATTGACATTTATATCCCTGAACCAGCATTTGAAGATAAGCCTATGTCTTTTCTACTTCACACCTCATCGTCAATGACACCAAATTAGAACTTAATTTAAAGCCCCAGAAATTGAACAAATCTGTAGTTTATTTTTCTGCAGACTAATAGACCTACAGCATAAGACAGTACCAAAGCTATGAAGTAGTCAGGAGTATTCGAAAGATATGAGCTGGCAAAACAGAAGTGGTAAAAAGCTATATTTTTTTTTGCGACAACAAAGAAACCCAACTATTCTTTTCTCGAGAAAATACAACCCCATCACAATACCTGTCGTGTTCTCTTTTCCTTTTGCTGCCTAAAATCTGCCTTTACTCTGTATCTCTTTTAACACATGCTTCTGTTCTTTATTAAGAAATACAAGGAAGCAGAAATATTTTCCAGTCCTGCTCGAACAAAATTCATAAATGTGATATTCTGTGCATTGGGTATGCTTTTAGATGATTACTCTCACAGCTTATTGAAGTGGCTAAAAAAAATAGTTACTAACATTGCTACAGTAATCAATATTTTTCTTGTTTTTCAAGATGTCAAATTTAAACAGAATAAATAAAGACTGCTGGACTCTCTGTATAACCTCCTGTTCTCTCTTTCATTGCTATTGAAAAACAAGTATAATTTCTGCACTGTTTTCACATACTGTAGGGTATTCATCCTCCTTTCAGTGGTCCTGGGTGTACTATTCTGTCTGCTTAATTCAAGTCATTGATCGCTTTGGGGAAAAATGGAATGCTACAGTAATCAGAATCTCTGTTACCTCCTGCTAACCTGGATGCATTCCTAAATAACTCCCATTATGGACTTCAATCTCATCTTGCATACCCAGTGCTGATAGCCTAGTCTCTTAACAGGTGGACACATCTGTTCTACTTTGCCAGATTCAACTTGTGGAGATTGTGCTTTGAAATATTTGCATAGCTTTTCTGAATACTATGCACATCTGTTCAGATCTAATATTATCTTGATGTTATGGTTTAGTTGAATAAAAAAAGACATCTGTAAATTTTTCAATGGTTGTACAAACATACCTTTTAAATTATCCTTTGAATATTTTAAAAGAACTTTAAAATTCATTACCTTTGTTTTTGTTTTAGCCATTGAGTAGGTTATCTTGTTTATTTTAGGAAACTAATAAGTACAAATGCAATTAACAAATGAGAAAGAGTCACCTGCTAACAAACAGGAAAATCACTCATATGAGATGACTGCAAACAGAATAGCCAGTATGCCTGAATATAGAGACTGTAGGAAAGAATAATGTTTAAAAAGAATTGTTATACCTAATACTATGAGAAAGCAATTGTCTCGTATATTCTACACTTTTCTGAGATCACAAAATACATGACAGGTAAAGAAACATGGGATGGACAGGAGTAGAATAGAAACAGCAGAGAATATGAAGAGTAACTTGGAGAGTTTCCATCATGTTCTTCAGTGAGAACAAGCAGGAATCACTATGATTCTTTATGACAGGTGCAAAGGCTCTTGCCTGGAAAAAACTACATCCAGATACTGAGTTGTGCTTCAGTGGATATGTGGACTTTATTCTCTGCATACCATGAAACAGACTTTGGGGTTTTTTTTCCATGAGTTGAGTGGTCTCTTTGTTGCAAATTGATCTTAGTGGTTACTCCTTCTCATTCTAATCGTTCTCTGCAAGAAGAAACTGGTCCAACAGTGCAATCTTCAAAGGTATGCACCAAACGTTTGAGTCTGAAACTCATCACGCTAATAGAGATTTCATGTTACTCTTCTCATCTCTGAAGTGTCATATACTAGGCATTGCCTAAAAGAGAGGCAGGAAGAATTACTAATGGACTGAGTAGGCTAGTATCACTCTTCTTAATGAAAATAAAGAACCCTCATATCCACCTTCAAGAGCCACAGCTTGGAGTGGTGGATTTCAGAAAAAAGGACAAAACTTGAAATCTCTTTACACCTAGAGGGAGGTAAGGTGTGCAAGACTGCTCACACATTTGCTAACAACAGTACTCATCAGGTTTGCCTTCTCTTAGGCAACTCATTGAGTTTTATACCTTATTCAGGCAGACCTGTCTTAGTAGCAAGGTGTTAGAAAAGTTCAGGAATAATAACAAGATCCTGCAGTCCAGCTGGCAGCAGCCATTTTTCTACCAATTTCTTAATGACAAAGTTGTCTAATCAAATTATCAAACATAGTTTTATCTTTGAAGCATGTCAGAATTCATACATTTAAATCCTCCTAACCTGACTTGAAACCAAGCTATCTGGAAACCAACATTCCAGACAAAAAATAAAAATTATTTAAAAGAAAAAATTTTTTAAATCAAACAAGGTTTCAGAATTTCTTTGTTTTGATTTATAGCAAAACCGAAGTCTTGAAACAACTATTTTTCATGATCCGTGACAACTGACTCCTATTGAAGTGGGTTTACATGGCCAGGGTTTGGCAGTGAGGGAGCTACAGGAGTGGCTTCTCTGAGAAGCTGCTAGAAGCTTCCCCATGTCCAGCAGAGCCAATGCCAACTGACTCCAGGATAGACACAACGCTACACAAGGCTGAGCAAATTAGTGATGGTAGTAATGTCTCCATGATAATATATATAAGAAAGAAAAAAAGGTTATTGGGTGGAAGTAATTGCAGCCAGAGAAGAGAGGAGTGAGAATATGTGAGTGGAACAACTATGCAGATGCCAAGGTCAGTAGAGAAAGAGGAAGAGGAGATAGATACTCCAGCCTCTGGAGCTGAGAATCCCCTGTGGCCTGCAGTGAAAACCATGGTGAAGCAGCTGTGCCCCTGCAGCCCATGGAGATTAATGGAGTGCAGACATCCACCTGTAGCCCGTGGAGGAGACCAAAGTCAGAGCAGGTGGATGCCCAAAAGGAAGCTGTGAACTCATGGGAAGCCCATGCTGGAGCAGGCTCTTGGAAGGGACCTGTGGACCAGTGGAAAGAGGAGCCCATGCTGGAGCTGGTTTCCTGGTAGGACTTGTGATCCTGTGGATGACCCACCCTGGAGTATACTGTTCCTGAGGGGCTGTACTACACCCAGTGAAGAGCGACCCATGCTTGAACAGTTTGTAGAGAACTGTAGTCCATGGGAAGGACTCATGTTGGAGAAGTTTGTAGAGAGCTGTCTCCCATGGGAGGGACCCCATGCTGGAGCAGGTGAAGCACACTTCTGAAGCAGCAGCAGGAACAACATGTGAACGGACTGTAGCCCCACTCCCCCTTTCCCTGCATCATTGAGGGGTAGGAGGTAGAGTTGGGAAGGAGGGAAGGGTGGGAGAACATGTTTTTATGGTCTGTTTTATTTCTCATTATCCTGCTCTGATATTGTTAGTAATAAGATCACTTAATTTCCCCAAGCTTAGAGTTGGGAAGGAGGGAAGGGTGGGAGAACATGTTTTTATGGTCTGTTTTATTTCTCATTATCCTGCTCTGATATTGTTAGTAATAAGATCACTTAATTTCCCCAAGCTGTCTGTTTTGCCCATGACAGTATTCAGTGAGTGATCTCTCCCTATCCTCAACTCACAGCCCATGCTGGAGCAGGCTCTTGGAAGGGACCTGTGGACCAGTGGAAAGAGGAGCCCATGCTGGAGCTGGTTTCCTGGTAGGACTTGTGATCCTGTGGATGACCCACCCTGGAGTATACTGTTCCTGAGGGGCTGTACTACACCCAGTGAAGAGCGACCCATGCTTGAACAGTTTGTAGAGAACTGTAGTCCATGGGAAGGACTCATGTTGGAGAAGTTTGTAGAGAGCTGTCTCCCATGGGAGGGACCCCATGCTGGAGCAGGTGAAGCACACTTCTGAAGCAGCAGCAGGAACAACATGTGAACGGACTGTAGCCCCACTCCCCCTTTCCCTGCATCATTGAGGGGTAGGAGGTAGAGTTGGGAAGGAGGGAAGGGTGGGAGAACATGTTTTTATGGTCTGTTTTATTTCTCATTATCCTGCTCTGATATTGTTAGTAATAAGATCACTTAATTTCCCCAAGCTGTCTGTTTTGCCCATGACAGTATTCAGTGAGTGATCTCTCCCTATCCTTATCTCAACTCACGAACCTTTGATTGTATTTTCTCTCCCCTGCCCATTTGGTCACTGCCAAAATCCAGTGGCTTTGGTGGGTGCCTGGAATGCAGCCAGGGTCAGCCCACAATACCTATCAATATCAATATCCATGATGGATTTTATTTATAATGTAGTAAAGCAATGCTCAGTGCTCTCTCAAATTCTGAGAAGAGATGTAATGTAGAAATTTTTTACATTTATTTTATGGTAAACAGAAATCTTAGGAGGGCGAGGGGGAAAAAATGGGATATTTATGGGACTCACTTCCTCTTTTTACTGGACTTGAGAATCTTTGATTTTTTTGAAACAATTTGAGAATCTTTTCCCGATGTTGTTATGTTTCCTCAAAAACTTTGGGTATCCTGAGTACTTCAGACCTCTAAAGCTGAAGTCTATTTAGAAGAGTTTGTATAACTTTAACAACTTTAACTTGTAGATCTCCAAAAGTTGACTAATGATTATTTCATGTAGGTAGCTAGACAACAAATTTAAAATCAATAGCACTCTTTTCAAGCCACCTGGACTTTCATCTGCTATTTCAGCCAAATAAATCCATTACACTATCCATTCTAAAGACCTACATTCCAGAATTATAATTTTCTAATGAAAAGATAGAGCCAAGTAGATGTCTGCATACATAGAAGGAATCGTGGTCAGGCTGCTGAATTAGCAGAAGATCCCTTAGAATGTAGTATGGCTGAACCAGCTGAATTGAGGTGGCTGCAACTTTCTCACAATCTTATGGTTTCATGTGCCAGTGGAAGGATCACATTCCTGCATTGAGGCAGTCATTTATTCCCATGCTGTAGTTTAGGCTGTTTGAAACATCTTCTCAGCCTCAACATTATAATTCCATGCACTTATATTCCTGTTATGTAAGGAAATTACAATAACCTCTCACTATATATGTCATTACATACTGCATGGAGAAAACACACCCTTTAAAAAGCAGTCTTTATAAATTAAATCACATGAAAACAACATTCTGAAGAAGGAACAGTCTAAGAAAAAAATTAAAAAATAAAAAATAAAAAAGCCTATTCTAGGTCTGAATTCTGTATATGAACCATGCTCTACTACAACTGAAAAAGGAATCTAACAGAAGAATTGTCTCCCAAAGTCCCAATCTCATTTCCTCCACAATGTTTTCCACTTAGAGAGACAGAAAAACACATACTAATAATTATGACTGGAGAGACTTACAGGAGCACTCATGTTTCTAGATTTGTCCTGGGTGTCTGTCAGTATGTCATATGATATGAATGAATCACTACAAAGATCACTTGAGAAAGCACATGAGGGATATGACATAAAAGAAAATTTAGCATGTATTGAATTTTAATTTTTAAAGTGCATAACATATGTTGGTTTTACATATGCATACATAACTATATACCATAACATACAATATACTAAATACAATTCTTACATTCCCTGATTTCTTTGACTAGGTGGAAATACATACTTATCATGCAATAATATTTGTTAAAGGTCCCAAATTCCCAAGGTTTCAGTATCACATAGCAAGGCAAAGAAAGACATCAGGTTTCAGACAAGGATTTTATCTTCCATGAAAATATTTCCAATTACTGTTTTAAGACATCACTTAAAATTAGACCTCTGAAAATCCTGTACACATTCACTATCACAGACCATTATTTGACAGTAAGAAATATCACTCCTATCTAACTCATATATTTAATTTTCTGAAAAATCTAATAACTCTCAAACCGTTCCTTCATTGTGATAGCATAATTTGTTGATATATAAAAGAAACAAAGAAAAATCTTTCTCTCTACATTGTCCATCTGTACCCAGGGATTTTCCAATATTGACTAAACTTGTTCAGTCTTTCTCCTGAAATCAAGCAGAAGTGTAGAGGCTATGTTTCCATATATAAGATATAAAAGAAGTGCAGTTAAAATTAGTCTCACATCCACTTTACAGAGAAAATAAAATCTTTTCTCTGTACATATACTTTCTCACACTCATATCTGCCTTCAAAGGTACTAAACACTAAAGGTTAAGCAATTCTTTTCTCTTTTAAAAAACTTCCCATTTTTTATGGAGACAAAAACTCTGCTGTAACCAATTCACACCATCGTGTTAACTCAAGTTTCCCATTGTATTTTAACACTCTAGCTTAGTATCAAAAATGTTGAATTCCCACTGCCACCTCTGGTATAGAGTATGTGACATGTTTTATGTCACCAAATGGTTGTGAAGGTTAGAAGAAAGTCCATGACTTCCCTAGTGGCTCTCCAAAAACCAGCAGAAGCCTCCAATTTGTCCACTGCTTTTTGCCTTGCTTTGCATTGCCAAGGTCAAAGTTCTGCCGTACCTTAAATTGACACAAAATACCTACAGCAGTGCACAAAACTTGCATCTCAGCAGCTCTAGAACCATAACACTGTGATTTATTTAGCTCCTTATTTTTTATGGAACCTGCTGCAACCTGAAATATATTGGAGAAAATTAGGTAACCTACCTCTGAAAAGTGTTTTCTACAAGAACTTTAGATGAAAGCAAAAATTATTAATGGGAATTTATCTTCTGATGCAAATGCAATTACAGGTCTAATTCTGCTTTCCAGGCTTAAAATTTTATGACTCCATTGAATTCATTGGAATGATAGTGAAATAAAATTGGACTAATAATACACTGGGGACATTTGCATCAGTGGGATCCCTTAGCAGCAGTGAAAGAAAGCAGGCAATTACTGTCTAGCTGCTTGAAAGAATGAGGAAGGCAGAGAGATTATTTAGAATGGACTAATAATGCTGGAATTAAACTGGAAAAAAAATGTTAAATTCAGGTTTAATTTAAGGGAAAATATTATGAATACGAGAATAGTGGCATACTCTACCAAGGGAAATTAAACTTTGTCTTGTGAGAATCTTTGGCCCAAATTGCTACTGACTTTGCATGTCCATTCCTGAAGATCAAATTTTAAAGATGTTCAGTAGCACATTTCTTGGACTGGATTAGAAAAACCTGTTTATCTTTCTTACATTAGAGCTGGTCTTGAATGACTTTTGATAATGAGTGAAGAATGAAGTTCTAAGTGAAGATGCGTTCTTTCATCAGCAGGCACTTCTTTGAACTCAGATTGAAGATTAGTCAATATTAAGATGACTGACCTTTCAGTACCAGAATACTATTTTCCAATTCAGAATCCCTAGATGTTTGTCTTCTATCCAGCTGGGAATTAGATGACAGGTGATCAGAACTGAAAGGGTTACCTGGCCACTGCTTACTCAAACACATCTTCAGACCTTAGGTCTCAAACACAGCAGGGTATAACCTTGGATCAGCAGAAACTGAAACCGGCTCATTGTGCTATATCTTATCTATCTTTACTTTCGCACAGTCTTGGAAAGTATTTGCTAATTTAATTTGTTGTGACTAATATATTGTTCCAGTGTTTCCTGCTGTTATAGTCTGCAGGAGAATTTAGTTATAATGATGGCTAAACTCAACAACAAATTTTAACAACAGGAAATGTAGCACCATTATGCAGAAATGTCTAGCAAATTATGCGATCATATCTACCACAATATAAATCTCAAATATATTAAATCTCTCATTGTTTCTTTGAAACAGCTAGCCCGGGTGTCAGCCAAAATGTAAAATTCACAATGGTTGCTTTGTGGGGCTTTTTAAGCCTATGGGCTTTTCAGTAGA
This sequence comes from Acanthisitta chloris, assembly GCF_000695815.1. NCBI lineage: Eukaryota > Metazoa > Chordata > Aves > Passeriformes > Acanthisittidae > Acanthisitta > Acanthisitta chloris. Next base: position 23,869 of record NW_008669987.1, on the reverse strand, counting down.
CTGTTAGCTGAAGCTCTAGGTCCTTATTAGCTCTGTTGATAGAAAAAATGTATTTGTTTACGCAAACTGGATGCTTACTGCAGGTTATAAATAACATCCCAAATATGATTCAAATGTCTTAGAAACCAGTACTAAAAAGCATACATTCCAATGTGATTTAAAAATGCATAAAAATGTCAGATTAGCAAACCTTAGGACAAAACTGAGCACAAGAAGTAGCAAATGCTCGTCAGACACAGAAAGGCACAAACTGGGGTATTTTTGCTCTAGCAACCTTTCACTAAAATGCACAGGAATGCAAAACAGTTAGAAAATAAAGGAATGTGGGGCTGTTATTTGACATGATTGCAAACATTTTATAGTGTTCTAAATAATTTGCCAAGCAAGTGACGCATGTTGCAACTAGCAAGAGACGAACTTCAAAAGCTTTTCCAGCCCTCAGTGTGCAAAGCAATGAAGTCTTTAATCAACTCCCTTCTCCCCACTTTCCCTAATTTCCTTATCCTAAACTATTTCACACTTCACTAATCCCTATTTGAATTCCCTTTTTCTTTTTTAAATCCAAGTTCCTTCCTCTGTCCTGTTCCCCTTCCAGCTCCAGCACTTCTTTCATCTTTTCTAATATTTTTACTATAGGTCTTCAACAGTGTCTACAATGACATTTCATTGGCTCAAAGTGGCAGCTGTTACTAAGTTAAACTCTAAGGAGTTTTCATACTGCCATCCTCAAAATGTACTACATGACCCACAGCATGTGAGAGAACGGGCCTGGAGGAAGATGGAATGGCTGCCTTCTACCAGATCCACTGCGTAAACTTTTTTCCTCTTCTGCTTCATGTTTTATCACCATCTGCCAGCACAAACTCAAAACACTACTCTGAGACTTCCGGGACCTTACAGGGCTTCCAGCCTTGTGAATTGGGTTGGGAAACCACTAACTGCATATCATCCCTGTCTTACTAGTGGTTCTTCTGTTACTGGCATGTATTGCAGATACAAGTAACATCACCTTCCAGAACCATCAACATCTAATTTTGTATTATATCAAATCTATCCTACTCCAGTTCTGTTCTTCTCAAAACAAAGAAGAATTTAATTAATATAACCATATATTAAACACCACATCCTTCATTACACTCTCGCAAATCTTCCAGATTTCCAGTGCACATTTGATTCCCTTCTGAACACATCTTGACTGCTTTATGGTCTCTTCCTCCGACCTAATCTTTTTCAATTACTAGCAGTATGAAAAGAGGGGTATGCAAAGAGGCAAAAATAATAAGAAGAAAAGGAGGTATGTTATTTGAAAGATGGAGGGCTTGTGGTAGAGATAAAATGTATATCGTGAAAGGATATATATGAGGAATAGATAAATTGTAAGATTAAGCTGATATATTTTAAGTATCTTGTTTTGATTGGTTTGCGCCAGACATGATGTGTCTGTGAGTAGCTACTCAAATCACATATTTCAACAAAATAGTCTGTGTTTCAGCATCGTGTGACTTTGACTTCAACCACATTTCAGGCAGCTTTCCAGCATGGGGATCAAGGTATGTTGTTTATTTCAGCTCACTTGAATGGTGGCATTCAGACACAGTGCTCTTGTGCTTGAACTAGCTAGAAAATAACAAGTACAGCACTATCAGGATAGTTGAAATTTAAACCTGTGAAACTGTTTCTTCACAAATGTATGCATTTACCTTTTGGGGAAAAAAACCCCAAGCTGATTTTATACATTTCTTCACCCAGTCACATATTAGTACTATCTCCAAGGAATCATTATGGGCTCTTGTCTGCACTTAAAATAAAAACAAACACATTTCCTCACAGAAATAGTATGCTTGTACCATCTCCTGCAGAGACAATTATAAATTACCATAATGATTTATTGTAACAATTGTAATTTCTAATTTAGGTTATAACTACTATCATTTACTATAAATATTATAACAATTATAAAGATAATACTAAGTCCTGCACTGACAAAGATTCTATTGCATGAATTTATGAATTAAGACCAGTTATTAGGAGCAAGGCTTAGAGACATGGGGCTTTATCTGCATCTGTGTATCTGCCTTTTAAATAACTTTTACCCTCTGTAAATGACTAGGGCTTGGCAACAGCTATAAATACCATTACAGTCCCCTTTCAGGAAACTTTATTTAAATCTATGTACAGAGTGGCTATAAAGACTTGGTTCATGTCCTAGAGTTTCTGCCTTTCACTTGAAAATTTGATGAATTGAGTGGAGAGAACACAAAATAAAGAAAAATTAGACTTATCGGATAGTAGCTATATAGTTAACAATATGAGTAAAAAGTAATATTATGAATTTGGGAGATGGGCAGGAATACACAACTCAACATGAAAATAACTCCTAATATGCTGACCTCTATGTTAAATTACAATTGAAATTTATGTAAGGTCCTTTATAGATGAGAGGCATTCAAATTGTAATCCTCTGTTTTTTCTTGACTGTTCCTGGATTATTGGGGTGTCTTTCTCCAAAGAGGAGGTCATGTAATTATTGTACATGGTGTTTCATTGCCCCTTTGAGATTTTCTGAATATGAGTAAATTCTTATTATTTAAAATTTCACATCATTGACACATTAATTCTGAGGAATGATATCAGGTCTTCACTCCTTTTGAATTGTCAAGTCTTCTTTTAAATTACAAAAATCAGCTTTTGTACTGCATTGTTATTCATCTATTTTTATAGTTTAACCAGAGGAAGATAAGTACCTTTCCTAAAGTAAGGAAAAAAGTCTCATTAATTTGATCAATCTAGCTCTTTCTAAAGACCTCTTACAGACAATATAAAGATAGGAAAATAATACAGTATGAAAGACCCAACAAGACAGCATAATTTTATAAAGTGTTGAAAAGCAAAGCCTTCAGACAGGGAAGGGTAAGGTCACAACTTATAAATATTTTCTTAAAAATTAACGAAGGAAAGGAATTAACTTATGTAGGCATAAAGAATAATTCTCCCCACCAAAGGAACCACTGGATGAAATTCTATGGTCTATTCTATGTTTTACTCATGAGGTCAAAATAAAACTTTATCATAATGCCTTTCTGGCCTTAAGCATGCAAATCAGACTACCTGAGGATGGAAAGACAAAGAGACAATTATACCTAAGGAGGAAACATTTTAACTGAGATTTTTTAAAATAAAAAAAATTTAAGTGTTAGAAATCTGGATATCCATGCTTTTAATGATCCCTATCCTCCTTCCTTACCTCCATCCTTCCCCCTTCTTCATGAAGAAAATAGAAATATGCAAAAGTAAGTATGACTGGCATTCCATGCTAGGAGAATCTGATTATGTCTTGAGAACTAGAAAAAAATTACAACTACCCTTTATGCCACAGAGATTTGTTATGCCACAGGTATCTTTTCATACCTATGCTATACTACATCCTTTTTTGGGAGTCTTAATCACTCCAGAGACTCCATAAGATTTCTCTACTAACAGAAACACATCTGGGCATACTGCATCCAAAGTAGTACCCTCATGTTTTTAAACAACATTATAACTTTTATATTGCTAATCAAAACCAAATGTCTAAAACAGCATAGTGAGAACTGCTAAGCTCAAGTTGCAAAATTCTGCACTCTTTTTCATACCTATTTCTTCCTACTGATATTCAAGTTGAAAGTAACTGCACGTCTCACCTTTAGCAACTTAGAATTACAAACCGTCAAAAGAAGGTTAGATTAAGAGGTTAGCGAATACGTTGTTTAAGTAGTACTTCAGAATGCAAAGGTCAGACTAGGTGACCCAAAGGACTTTTTTCCCTGTTTCTAATATCTGTGATTCACTTACCTGGCATTCGTCCAAAAACACTTCAACAATCCTCACTTCTTTGCTTCTGTACATGTAACCTGAAGGCAAGGCAGTGATGTGAGAGTCCAAAATACAGAAATGAGAAAATTCAGAAATATTGCACATGTAGAAAGTGAAAACACATATTTAAGTTATAAATCAGGGTCCAGATTTACAAAAGTATTCATCTGTCAAGGATGCAAATATGTGCTTGCTGAGATTTACAAAAACAGATAACTGGATACTATTGAAATTCTGCATCGTAATGTCTATAAATACTCTTGTAAATCCACTACACAGGATTTGTTTTTTTCCAGCCTCTCTGGATGGTTTTCGTGTTAAATAAAGTGAAATACAAATGGATGACTGCATGCATGCACATGCAACACTTTTCATTTTAGGAGAAATATAGTGGGATTATATAAATAATAGCTGTGCTTGAAGTATTATTTTCAGCTCATGAATGCTACAGTGACAGTTAAGCAAGGAAATAAGATGTTGCTCTTATGTACATATCATTCTTTACAACAGCCACGGAAACACAGTCTAACTGATCTTAACACTTAGCAGTTTGACGAAAGAGACGTGTGAATTTAAGAGGTACAGAAAAGAACTCCAACACTCAATGCAGTTGTGTAATGTAACTCACAAATATACTTCCTTCATGCTGACAAGTACTGGTGTAGCGTAAAATGCAACTGCACAGGCTTCAATTGTTCACACCTTTGCCATGTCGTTGTCTCAGTCTTACAGTCTCATCTGACGTACAGGGCAGTCATCTTTTTAGCGCTAGGTGAGCACTGCAAATACAAAGAAGAGAAAATAGAGACAACTCCACATTCTCTCATTTTCAACAGGATAATCTCATGTTTATCAAGATGCTTTTGAAAGGATAGTTTTCAGGGTTCCTGAAAACATTCTCTACCATTCAGAGTTTCTTCTTAGCTTGATGTTCAGTTTGTATTTGCCCTTTACCATGCTGCCTGCACCAACAGGCACTACCCTTTCCTCTCTATAAAAGAGCTTAGTGGATGATTTTTTGGCTGAGGAAATTGTGTGTGCTTCCCTTTGGCTAACCTGTTATGCAGTGGCACACACTGCAGCCTGTACTTTTTCTGCTAGAACATATTGTTTTACTTTAATTCTTTTCCCATTCTTCATGTAATTCTACCCATACCAGGGAATAAAACTGGCTAGGAGGAACCTAGTTTGATATTTTGGCTTTGCCTGGCTGCTTGTAAAAGTCTGTCTCTGTTATCTACATATGATAGACAAAACATTCTTTAAGGTTACTAGGTGCTTTGCACAGTGGGATATAATACTTTACTATGTAAAGTCTCTTTAAGACTTCAGGCTTTTAAAAACTGCTTAATTACCACAAAACATCATGCTATTTTGAGCTTCTAGCTGGCAATAAAATTGCTATAATTTTACCAGCACACATAAGTCCACTTACAGATCAGTAACTAGGTTTTTTTCAAATAAGTTCTCTAAAAGGTCCAATCTGATACATGTTCAAAGAGCTTTCCTAACAAATACTAACTCCAGACATAACTAAATTATCAATTTATTTGGGATTTTATTTAAAACATAGCTGGCAATTTTATCAACTTTTACAAAATAAGAATGTTATAGAGAGCTCATTAGAAAGGTGGAAAATGGCTCCACTGCTCACTTAAGCCCTGGGGAAAATATCTTATAACCACATTTCTCAGTTTCCATGGGAAGCCTGTCCCTAGGTTAGAGAGTTCATCTTTGTGAAAAGGCTGACCATCACCTATCTTTCTTGGATAAAGCTGTGCCAAAAAAAAAAAAAAAGCAGATAAAAATTGCTTGTGTCATGGAGATGGATAGAAACAAGAAGACAAAATGCATGTTTCTGCAATGAAATGTTTAGTCTAGTGATCAGTGGTGGAAGAAAAGGAACTAATGTCTCAAGGTACATTTCTTAAATAACTTGCTAGGAGCAAGTATTAGGATAAGGTATCTCTGCTCCAGCATCAACAAGATCTTAGCTTACAGAGCCTTGATTCTCCCTTCTGTACTTTCCACTTCAGTTTTTTTTCCCAAAGTGCAAAGGTAGCATATGACCTTTTTATCCTGCTCCACAGGGCTTGAGATGAAAGCGAGTAAGCTGATCATGAGGATCAGACTTTAGGAGACACATATTAAACATCAGAATATTCATGAATCAAAACAATTTAATTTGTAAGTTAAATTGAAGAGAATTACGAGTCACTGCAACCGATCTTTATTTCCCCTAAGTGGAAGATTTCAGCTTTGATTTTAATATTTTCCTTTGTGACTGCATGACCATAGATAACTTCTACACCTGCTGTGGAGGTCTTTTCCCTGTCACTGAAGAGTAAAACACCACCAGGGTTTCCAACCAAGTGAGCACACACTGTGTGGAGACATCTTTTATCACTGTCTTTCTGATACAAAATTATTTCCTGTATTATTTAAGTTCTGAGTGTATCAGGTCATCAGCTGTGCAGTCATTTGTCAGAAAGTTGGCTTACACTAATCAAATATAAAAGATTACAGCCTCAACATTAGGGAATATCAGTGCAGAGAATCTGCTCTATACCACCTGTTCTCCTACACCCGTATAACTCTATAATACACTATTATCAGTGCTACCAGCAAGCCATAAGTTTTGTACTGAATTTGCACTGCCTTGGAACTGAAGTTTGCCATGTTGTCAGGCCTGCTCTATCCAAGCTTTCCTGACCTGCCTGCAGCTTTGATTTACTTGATGTCCTTGTTTCGGATGCAATAGAGCTCATTTTCTTCTTAGTAGCTGGTACAATGCTGTGTTTTGGATTCCATGTGAGAATAATTTTGTTAACACGCTGATGTTTTAGTAGTTGCTAAGTAGGGCTTACCCTGCCTAAGCCAAGGACTTTTCCATGTCTCATGCTTTGCCAGTGAGAAGCTGCCAAGAGGCTGGGAGGGAGCATAGCCAAGGCAGCTGACCTAAGCTGGTCAAAGGGGTATTCCATAGTATAGAACAGCATGCCCAGTATATAAACTGGGGAGAGTTGGCTGGGAAGTGCTGATCGCTGCTTGGGGACAGGCTGGACATCAGACAGGTGGTGAGCAATTGTATTGTGCATTGCTTGTTTTTCTTGAGTTTTACTCCTTTCCCTTCCTCTCCTTTTCATCATCATTGTCATCATCATAATCTTTTACTTTATTTCAATTATTAAACTATTCTTATCTCAACCCATGGATTTAATGTGACTTGGGGGAGGTGAAGGAGTGAGAAAGCAGCTGCGTAATACTTAGCTGTCATCTGGGGTTACACCTAGACACTTGCTTTAGCTGTAACAGCAATATTTTTAATTGTCTGGTCTCTTTGGCTAATTTGTTTCACTTTTGTTTATCTTTGTATGATATCACCATGTTTTTACAAACCTAGATAATGGTGTAACACGGAAAATACAAACCTGACATGTAAATAGAGATCTCAAAAGATGAAGACAGAGAATGTGGTGTGGAGGAGTACAGACATAGGAAGACAAAATATGGGATATAGACCGGCTCTGGAGGCCTCACAGCTGTAAACAGCTCCTCAGTAGTCCATTAAAGAAATGCAGAACTACAGATGTCCAAAACTGAGCTAGAGATAGCAAAGCATACAAAGAAATACTACCTAAAGTACATAAAAAGCACATATGAAGTACAGTGAAGAAGAAACCATCATTATGAGCACCACATCCCTCTTAGTGATGGATTCCAGGTGTTGACAACTCATTGTAACACTTCCTCTCACCAGATTAAAAGCACTGACATTAGGATCAGAGGAGCAGTGGAAAGGTGAGTATAACATCAGGAACAGGGGTAGAAACTAAATGCATGTATAGCAATTTTAAATGTTGTATTATTCCTACTTTTGCTGTAATATATACATCTGGAGCAACAATTATGAGATTCTTAAATTTCAGTTATCTAACAATACCTTTTTGCCTTTTTACATATGTGTGCATATGCATACCTCAGGTAGACTTCCTCTTTGCCCATGAAACACGATTTGGAGCATAAAGTGCTGGTTTCTGAGGGTTTGGTTCCCACTGGGAGCACCCCGCACTAGATCCCTGCTGGTAAGGGTCTTGAAAGAAATTCAAGTAAAACCAAGAAAACAAAAACAACAACAACAAATCAAAATTATTTCCTACTGCACATACAGAAAGTACAGATAAACATTAAAATTCAGGTACAACAGTCCAGCACTGCTGAATTTGCGTGGTGCCTGTTTTATTTCCTATACATTATTAAAATCATTCCATTCTCTTTTCAGCAGATATTTAGATACTTAAAAAAAAATTTCAGTAAAAAATTGCACCTAACCAACTTGTCTTACTTTGCTGCACCAGAATATCCCTAACTGAATAGCAGTCCCATAAAATTGTCAGTTTGATACAGAACCAAGAGGAATTGAAGTTCTGAGAATTCTTCTGCAAATGTCAATGAAAATATAGTTGGAAATACTTCATCCTGGGCCGAATATTTTAACAAGGAAATCCCTCCAAAAATACTCTGGTAACATTTGTGTCACAACACTTGTGACAGGACTGATGGAATGAAACAATCCCTAGACAAATTTTATACTGATGGGCAAATTTTTTAACTGTGTGCTGATATTCAGAAGTGACTAGCATAGCAGAAAGACATGCAGTGCCATCCCCAGTTCTTTGTCAGAAAAGAGAAAGTTCATTTTAGGCAGCATTTCAGAAGTTTTGGAATAAGGAATGCTGATGAAAACCCTTGTAGAGTTAAGTCCAATGTCAGCCCTGAAGCCAGTATGGGAGCCCCAGATTTCTCACTCCCTGCTTACCAGAGAAGCAAAAAAAAGAACACAAATCACAGCTTTAAAATAATTAATGATGTAGAAGAAAATAAGCTAACTTTTTTTCCAGTCTATGCACCTTCTGTAGTCATTTACATGCACACACATGGTGTAAAATCATCCCAAAGGCTGAGGAAAAAGAGAATTTTGAATTGTAGACTTGTCTATTAATTTTGAATAAAATAAATGTATGTAACTGTTTCTGGAGAAGCAGTCAAATGCTTCAAAAGCACACACATACATTCATTCAGACACATAGTGAGGGGCTACCTATAACTTCAAGACTCTAGGGTAGGATTCAAAAGAGTGCAGGTTCCCCATATAACCAGTGGGGGAAGAAAACAAACAACTGGTGCTTCTAAAGAGTGGTTGAGAATATCTAAATTAAGCCTAGCTGTTGCCTTATTTGTGTAGGTTCAATCACCCACTAGATGTAGCCTTGTCCTTCACAGAGAACATATGGAACTGAAGTGCCAAATGTAAGTTCCCAGACCGGCTTTGACTGTAAGCACTGAAAAAAATTCTCTCATTCTGCAACCATAGTGTAACCAGACACTCAGGATGAGAAGAAATTGTAAGTAGCACTTGCATGTTTTTTGTCCTTTAAGCACACAAGCTCAAGATAAAAAATATTTATACAACTTATTTAATGAACTGTTTCAAGCAATGGAAGTCTATTATTCCCTTTGGAAGATGTTTTACAATATAAAGGGTTTTGCAGAAAAGGAGATATTAATTTCTGTTTTCCTATTTAATATAATTGCAGAAGATATTCCTTTCTATGATGAAAATAAATTCCAGCAATTTTTTGTGCTAATAAGCTTACACTTTCAGAACTGTATTTGCATGTACTCAACCACTTGTATAACTTACCATTTAGAAAATTTAAATTTTTATAACTTTTCCTCATAAATTGGTTCCTTCTATCCAATGAACAAGCCTATTTATTTTCTTTTCACCTATCTTGATATAAGACAGTTTTTTAATTCTATTACGCAATGTCCATCATTTACCATTTGTTCAAAACACAATGTTGCTATGAGCATTTCTTGGATTCCTCCCCCTTTGGTTTTCTTATATGAAGAAGGGTTGACTGCCTGTAAAATTCAGGAGTACCTATGAGCTGGAATAAGCTATACATGGTAGAGTGTCTGCTTATAGTCAGTTTCTCACAAATACTTTCTGTGCTACCTTTTTCAGATCACACAGTATCTACATAATCAGATGAAAATCCTTTCAATAGAGTACAACAAAGGTCAAGAATCAGTCTTGGCCCTAATACTCACTTTAAAGACAGCTCTCCTTACCTCAGCTACCCTGACATACATGATCACATGAAGCTCCAGGTATCCTACTCCACACTGGGAGCACTGGTTTTCTTTCAGTTTTTGCACAATTAGCAGAGTATTTCCCCCTTCTTCTTGTCCTATAGGACAAGGCACTGACTCAGGTTACATTTAATTTTGCTCCCTAATAAATGCTATTTCTAAAGCTATGCCCATGCTACTCAGACGAGTACTAGTATGTAGCTTAAAGGGTACATCAGGACTGCAATCTACTGCAGAGTGCACCAGACAGGCAGCATATCAAGAATTACATTTAAGGATAGTACAGAAAATCCTACATTCCCAGAGAAACCTTCTCATATTGCTACCAGTGTCAGAATATCTAGGATATTAATTTAGTCTTATTTTTCATCATTCCATCATTGTATTATGGATGATCAAATGTCTACAGCATGATACTGCATGAAATGATGCAAAGTAATTTAAAGCAATATGGGGAGATTACTGACACAATTATTTCCAATACAAGATAGGAATATTCCTTTCTCTGCTATTAATATTTGCTTTAACAAAAAAAAATCCTGGTCCTTTATCAGCTCAGAGTTCCACATAACTGAAATTAACAGCATTAATCTTCTCTTCTGCGAAACATGTATAAAAATTACACAGCAATACCTGTAATACCATTCATTTTCCAATTCAAATGCTAAACTAGACTCTCACACTGCTGCTTGGGCACATTACTCTAGCATGGCAGATTTGTCACTATAGCAAGTAAAAGGCTTTTCTTTTGTTCCTTGACTCCTTTTTAAGTCAGATGAAGATCACGTTATTTCTTCCCATTTTAAACGGAGGAGGGGTGGATATGTAGGGTATGGGGAAATCAACCATTTTCTTCTCTCTAAAGGCTGCATCAAAAAGATTAGCAGCACACAAGAGGAAAAGCACGATGCTGTAAAATAGCCTAGTGTCCTGCATTTAAAAATGAAAAAGATTAATACAAATTCATTCTATTAGATTAGATTGCTTTTTCTTTCATAGATACAAGCATTCTGCATTTGCTTAATGTAGAACTTCGGGTTTGCTTTGCCGTATTCTGACATTCTGTGCCTAACAAAGGCTGCCTACGACTTCCAGGTCTTTTCGCCCTTCAAGTAAACTGCAATAAGCAACGAGAAGATGCAGACGAGGGCCCCGCAATAAAACACTGCTCTTTCTGCGACAGGAGGAGATTGCCATCTACTGGTCCCTGGTCTCTACACAAAGTCAGGCGAAGAGTATTGAGGATCTCTGCAGTGACTTTCTTTAAAGCAGGTAATATTTTTCTTCTCCCCATTCTTCATAAGCATATTCAAAGCATATATTTGCATAAATAAGCATTTATTTGAAAATAAAACCAATCTAGCTGTGCAGGGAGCTGATGTGATAGATGGCATGTAGCATCCATATGATGTAAAGTTCTGCCATTTCCAAGATAAGGCTAAATGATAGTGGTATAATAGTATACAGATTCTGATACATGTATGAACCATATCATACATTTCTGCCGAAATGTGATTCTTCTGAATGGCAAGAGGGTGCTGTTGTGTCAGTTAACCAATCTAGCTGTGCAGGGAGCTGATGTGATAGATGGCATGTAGCATCCATATGATGTAAAGTTCTGCCATTTCCAAGATAAGGCTAAATGATAGTGGTATAATAGTATACAGATTCTGATACATGTATGAACCATATCATACATTTCTGCCGAAATGTGATTCTTCTGAATGGCAAGAGGGTGCTGTTGTGTCAGTTGGCAGAATAAATTTTTTTGCCACTGCAGCTGCCAAGTAACCTCCCATTCTTGTGCAGTGATGCATAAAATCACCCATGACATCATGATTCTGCATAAGATATTCCTGTTCACGACCACTCAGCTCACCTCTCTTTTGGGCATCATGTCTTTCTTGTAGTGCTGACAGAAAGCATGAATGCCCGTTCACTGTGTAGTTAAATTGCCCATGTAAATGAGGATAGTGCTAAAATACCGCACTGCGAACAGAACTAGCTGACACAGGCACATACTCCATCTCGCCAGCTCTGCTCAGGGCCACTGACCTCTCACGGGATAGACAGACAGTACAGCAGCACTTTAAACTGTGACATGGCAAGTGGCCACTGGATAATTTTCAGGGTCCTGGGAGAGAAGTGTCCAGCAGTACTGTGGTCCTGCTTTGCAGAGTTGCACATAGGCTGCAGGGGCACAGGCAAACACACACACTGCCCAGTGCTGATGCATTACACTGTTCCATCAGTTTTCTAGGCCAATAGAAAATAATCCTTGAGATAGCACAAAAGACTTATAAACAGGAACATAAGAGATGTGTAGATGATAGAGAAACACACAAAAAAAAAAGTATTTTGCGTAAGAGTCTAAGGAATCAGGGCACATGAATGGCTATACCCAGACAGCAACACTTATATTCTGCAGCATTACCAATAAACAAATGAATCTTGAAGAGCCTAATATCCAGGACTAACAGATTTTACTCCAAGGTGCCTGAGACCTTAACTCAGCAGCCCTTGAAATCCACCTATGTTTTCCTGGTTACCTGTGATCTCAGAAGAAGCAGCTGGGCAGCAAAGCAAGCTGAGAGAACTGAAACCCAGAAATTATTTCCTGACCATTCTGGTAGCTCATTTAGGTGTAAGCTAGTTAATCACTAAATGCAGTACTTCGCATTACATTTCAGTTTAATATGAACATAAGCCTAAGATAGCATCAATACCCCTCCATGTGTATATGTTGATGTCTGCATCTGTGTAGCTTGGAATTTCTGTTTTGGTAATTTTTTTTCTATCTAGAGCAGTACCTTTTGAGAGAGCAGACTCTCAAACAACCAGCTTTGCCATGCAAACATTAAAGGAAATATTTCACTGACATGAAAAATTGTTTTGAGCAATTATTTTGTTTTTCAACAACTGAGAAAAAAAATTCAAGAAAATTAAATCCTGTTTTAAGTGAAATTTCAATCCAGCTTCTATGATAGCTATGTTGCCTTTTTTTTCCCTAATATATTGTTCAAAATTCTTAATGCTAAAATGCACTGGAATTCATGTTTGCAGTCATTTCTTTATAACTATTTCATCCCTTTCCTAATCAGTATGCTGGATGACTGCATATTTAGTACAGATCCCTTACACTGATTCCTTCCTCCCAGATGAATTGTTTAACATTTTTCTACATTAAACTGCATTTTCTACCTGATAGTTCACTTACATGATCCAAAATCTTCTGTGTTTTCGTTTGGGTTTTAGCACCTGTTTTATTTCATTTAGAAGAAAAATAAAATAAAATAAAATAAAATACAAAAAATACAAGAAAATATAACAAAATAAATGTAATAACAGCAACAACATATATTACAAAATACAGTTTTTTAAAAGGGTTCCAACAGCTTCTGTTTGTTATCCATCCTTTTCCCTAAGATAAAGTCAGAATGCTGTTTTTCATTAGAAACTGAAATTAATACTATGAGTTAAATGTGTCTGTAATAATATCAGAGTCAGATATAAATTAAGTGAATGAATGCATATCTACGCATTTACGATAAAAAAAGTAAGATCGTCAAGGACCCATCTTTATGTAAATGATTTATACTTTTAGAATTTGTTTAGAAAAGCAATGTGGCATTATTTTCAAAATGTGCATTTGACCAGTACTTAAATAATATAGTGCAATACCTTTATGATCAAACAGATACAGACACAATAAATCTAAGTACTGCCCTCTGTTGATCCCATATGAGGTATATTTAAAACATGCTTTCATAGACATTTTTATTCTAGAGGAAAGCAATTTATACTGTGGTGCCTATTATCTGATTAGGCTAAGATTTTATTAACCCATCTAATGCACTGCTCTTCTATCAGACTTTCAGTTGCAGCAGTGCAAGTCTTGTCTCCACTACCCTCTCAATCTGTGATTATAAGGAAGCTTTCTTTTACTTAAAATTCATTAAAGGGCAGAAACAGAGAAAATTCTGTCTACAACAGCCACACAACAAATTAAGTAGTAAATTGCTTTATGGAAGTTGTATAGCTCCACCAACCAGACCAAGACGTCTGCAGCCCTATTTTCAAATGGCCCTCCAAACTTGTGTTCACCCGACTGTGTTGCAGCTTTTTTCAATGTGGGCAACATTCACTTCTTGCACCGAGGGGGTTATTTCCCTTCTTAAGACTTAATACGAATATTACATGAGCACTATTGCAGCCTTCCCTGTGCCCCTAAAAAGCCTGTAGCATGTTTTAATTACCAAATTACCTTCGTGCCTTTACAAAGATGTCTGGTTCTCTTTGAATCTTGCTAGCTAAATTTCTTACCACAAAACCTTCCCTATGGACATGTTATCACTGGCAAGCATTGTAGGATGGAGCAAGTTGCAATTTCTTACATCTATGCTGCCTTCTTTAGTCAGAATGGCATTTATATAAAGCCTTCCTACTAGAATTTATCCTGCCTTTCCGCAGCTCTCAGATCTATAGGCTGAATCAGCCTGAACATGTGAGCCCCGCACATTTTCTTTCCTCCTGCACAGCCTTGTAGAAAGCTCATGGTGTGAATCCATGCTCCCTCTGTGCTCACTACAAGCAGAGGGGACTCCACCGTGCACAGAAGTCCAATCACACATGACCCTTCCTCCTTATGGCAGTCCAGTAGCCGAGCAGTTTGCAGGCTGCTGCTGCTCAGTTAGCTGCATTTTTCACAGTGGCATTACAGGGTGCCCTTCTCTGACTATCGTCCGGCATTTCTGAGATATCACCTACCTATCTATACTGCAGCCTCTGTTACTGCAGCATCTCAGTATTTACTGGCTTTATCCCCACACTTCTGTAAGACTGGAAAACAAAAGGGGAAAGATGTAGATACAAATAGAGAAATAATTGTCTTGTCACACAGAGGTCTCAGTGAGAACACGGCAGGATTTCAGGTGTCCAGCATTTTAAATCAGTATTCGTGGCACTTCATCCTATTTCTCAGCACTGTTTTCAGCACAAATCACACAGTTCTACAAAGGGCACACAAGGATTAGAAAAACAGAGGGAAATATGTGCCTCTGTGTGAATGCCAGGGAGATTAGGCGCTGACTTGCATCTGAAGGGCAGAGTTTCAGTTAGTATAAACTGGCCTGATATTATTGACATCAGTGAAGCTACATTATTTACACCAGCTTAGGAGCAAGCTCAGAAGCTTCAACAGACGAACGTTTCCAGCCAAATAAAGAGGCTGCCAGGAGACTTGTTTGTGGCTTAAAAATAGTGAGCAGGATACCACAAGGATCTAGGTAGTGATTTGTTAATCTATGAGGGCAAGACCTAGAGGCAAATCCAGGGCTGAAAAGCATTTTCATCCTAAGGCTAGTGCCACACCAAACGAGCTACCTAGCAACACAAACAGACTCCCTGTGCTAATGAATTTAAACATAGCATGGATACATTATCACCTATGGCTCCTTCCCTGTGAATCGCCAGATGAGCTGCAACTCAATAAACAGGAAATAGTAAATGTTTCTGAACCTGAAGCTGCACCCAGTGTTCAATTTTTATAATTTTTACCCTGAAGTTCATCGCAAACTATGCCTACTGACTCACATGATTTCTTTCTCTCAGAACAGGATCCTTCTGTCAGTCTTTTTACTTCAGTCCTGCTCTGCTCTGCAAAACTAGCTTTGACATGCAGCAGCATGTTGGTGGAAAGAGAGAAAAAGGAGACTTAACAAGAAATCATTTTCCCTTGTGACCAGATATTGTAAACCTTAGGGAGCACTTCTGGCACTATGTAAGGTTAATATTATAGCAAATAGCATATCACAGCAGCAAGTGTGCTGCACTATCTTTTTGTCTGTCTGTGTACTGAGTAGGCTGAGAGTTTTTATTTCATCCTCATTTACACCTTGCTGAGTGATGCCATAGAAATGGCAAAAGTTTCATCTCCTCCCACTTCAGCAGCACAATATGTGTACGAGCAGCAGCTCCCACACTGTGCACTGGAAGCCTGAGACGGATGGTGATCACAGGTTCATATCTACTTTTCCTATGTGACATTCTCAGATGCTAGAAAACATCTTTTATTTTCTTATTAAAGCTTATTGCAGAACTAACAGCTGACTGAAAAGCTACTTGAGAATTTCAATCATGTAAACTAAAAACACTGAGGTTTTCCTCAAAAGTTCTTCATAAGGAAAATTGGGAGAGCAAATCAAAATAAAATCTGTTCAGGAAAATGAAGAGGACAAGCATTTGGATGTAAGACAGACAGTCTCAAGCAAGCAGAAAGGGGCAATGTTGTATATTCTTTGTTTATCAGTATTGGTTCAATGAAAGTTTAGCAACAACCACATCTGAAAATCTAGAAACTTTCAGGAGTACTATGTGAAAATTTGTACTAAACAAGGTCAGAGGACTGTTAAGAACAGCCAGGACCACTCACAAAAGGTAAACACAGAGGACTCTAGCCCTGAGAAACCCAAAGAGTGCTCCAGTGTGCTCAAGGCCACCACTTTGGTTGATAGTTTCTAAGACAGACGATAAATCAGAATTATTGCAAGGTCAGTGCTCTTAAGCCAAGCTGTACTTCAGTCTGAAATCTTCAGAAAGCATACAAAATGGCCCATGAGTTTAATAATGAGCTCAGAACTATTTTCATGCAAGACAATCAGTTCAAAATTTGTTCAGCTTGGTAGTGACTGAGTAGAGCTACTTCTGGCAGATCCGAGGTCTTCCAGATTTGCTCACAGTCTGGTTTGTTCATCAGTACAGGAGCATTTCCCACAAGTTACCAGAGCAAGCTTCATTAAGTAAGACTCCACTAGCAAGTGTACTGAAGTGACCAAAAGCTGAAGCTACAAGTTATTTGAATAACTTACTCCCATGTCCACGTGAAATATTTTTCAGAAAAACTTTCACACTACCACTCTCCCATAGTACAGGGGAGCACAATAGGACTGTGATTTCAAACATATGTGTCAGTGAGCCTTGTCTGCTGTGAGCAGGAGGGCTGATGTACCAGTCTATGTACATTACAGTGAAATGGTGTTTGTGGAGATAAGTAGCAGAGGTAGACGTTCTGCAAACTATTGGGGCATTCTAAAAAAAGTCACTATCATGAACAGAATGTCAATAAAAATCTCAGTGTCAGCAGGGGTAGATTTTCTATCCATATAAAAAGTATTTTATAAGTAAAATTATTGCATTTCAGTTAGATTTATTTGTCTCTTTTAAACCCTTGTTTAGTTTAAAGAAGCAAAGGAAAAAAGGTTTTGAATTAAACCCCATTAAATTTCCTTAATTATAAAATGGCAAGTACTTTGACTATTAAAAATTTCTAATAATTCCTTATGTTGAGAAGTTTATCAGAACTGAATCTGCACATAAAGTTCTAATTTCAACAAATAGTAATTTAAGGCAAAAAAATCAACTGTTGGTCTGAATACTACCAGCTCAGTACAGATGTTAGCCACATAAGTAAATTTTGTTACTCTTACAAATTCATTGAAGTATGTTTGCAAGCTGTTGCAAATTACTGTATTTAATAATAACAGAATGAAGAAGGTATAGAGGTTTTGTCCCCAGTCAAACACGCTGCAGATTTAGGAGTCCCACATCCTAAACCAGTCCTAAGTTTAGTTTTCAGAACGTGGCATTCTAAAGATGAATAACTCCATTACATTGATATCACAATTTTTTTCAGAATATAATCACATAGATTGGCAGCAGCATTCTGTCTTGCAGAGCTTCAGGACCTACAGATGCACAGCAATACTTGAATCCTCAGCATGCTGCAGGGGCTGCCATATTTGTTTCATGTCTGTAGTGAGAGTTATCTTATAGAACTCATCGCTGTGGTCTAAAAAAGCCCAAGAGCTATATCAGTACACAGAGCTTGAGTCTCTCGCCTGTAAAGGAGCACTGATGCACTTTAAGGCACATGCATGGCAATGCCCTGAAACTTGAATTGCCTGAATCAAAGTCAGACTGCTGACAAATCTGGCATAGAACCAGCAAAAGTGGATTGCAGAGTAGTAAAACTTAGTGAGACTGGTATATCTGGTGTCTAGATTCAATAAAATTCTAAAGCCTACGAAGAGTAATCAGAATTCCCATTGCTAAGACTGGACAAATCCTATTGATATATACCCTGCAGATTTGAAAGCAGAAGCTGCTACTCAGAAAACATGGTCTTCACCTCCAGGACAGTTAAGGATTCCACTCCACTTGCTCATTGTCCCACCAAATCCTGCCTGCAATGGCTCTCACTTGAGCACACAGAATATCTGACAATTAAAGCAGCAACTACCCTGTAAGAGTAATTGGCAGCTGGTCATGTTCCCACTGCCTAAACAGACTGGCAAAGGAATTGCAGAGAAACTCACCTAGACATGACAAGGATGTGAACTACATGATCTTTGATGTCCTTTCTGATACAAACCATTCTATGAAGAACTCAAGGACATCTCAGATGAAGAGGCTGACAAGGACAGTTAACTTAGGTCACTAAGTGAATCAAGCCAGAAGAACACATGTAACATGGGAAAGGGAAAAGCATCTACATAAAACACCATAAAACATAAATGGTTAGCTGATGTGGAAAATCACTTTTATACTCCTATGAATCATTAGACTTTATGGAAATATTGATCACAGCAAGCCTTTCTGAGTTTGATATTTTTATGCAGAAAGAGTTGACAAAAAACTTGGAAAATGTGGCTCAAGCACCCTGAATTAGATGCCCTGAATGTAAATTCCTGTAACTCTGTCAGATACTAAAGGCCATAGTCAAATGCTGCGTTGAATGGCCAGAGGTTTAGGCTACTGAATTTACTTGAAAGTGAACATACCAAAGTTGCTTCTAACTTTCAAATCCTCCTATCTGGACATTTTCACACTGCTAAAAAGCACTTAGAAAGGTATTAATTGATACTCCTAATGTTCCAAGATCTGAGATCTTCCAGAATTATTCTTTCAACATGAGATAAATGGGAACATAGAGGATAAGTTTACCTTACAACACACATAATGTTAACAGCCATCAAATTAATTTATTAGTCAAGGTTGCAGGGAAGGATGTTGCAAAGTCACTGAAAGGCAAATAAAATTTGAGCAATGAAAAGCAAATACTTTGAGCAAAAGAGATCAGTTGAATTAGAAATAATCGTAACGAGAAGTTTGACATCAGTTTCAACATTTGGTTTTCTGCTTTATTCCACGTGTAATCCCTCTTGGTCTTCCTACGTGTTTGCAGTTTCTCAGATGTAAATGATCCTTATCTAATTCAAAATAAAACTAAAAAGCAGAAGTAGCAAAACTCTTCTTAAATTAATTTTTGGAGCATGAGAAATATCCAATTTTCAGCGACTAAGACAAGGAATACATTGTAAATGGGCTGCAACACAATGGTCGTTGTAGTAGCAGAATGGAGAATGACACAAATGTGCTTCCTGTGGACTCAAAATCCATTCATACAGAATTGTATGAAAAGGATGAAATGTCACATATCTAAGAATACTAAGATGTTCTGTGCTCTCAAAGAATGTTGCTTCTTCCAGTAATGTCTGCACTCTTGCATTTGTGACATACTCATATCCTTAATGTGTATAAGCATGAACACAAAAGAAATATATAGCACTGGAAACATCAATTATATAATTGCATGTACAGTTGGCTTAAAAGAAAAAAAAAACAAACACAGAAACAGGCAACTTCCCTTGAAAATATTCAGTTTATTCTAAAGCCATTTTTATCATCAATAACAACAAAATTTCAACAAGATGTTGTGAACAGCTAGTTTTGTCTTAGCTAATCATCACCTCTTCCCACACCCAGCAACAGCCAGCAATGGATGGCAATGAGATCTGAAGCTATGATGTTACCATCTGTGCCAGAAAAAATTGTTTGGGAATGTATTCACCAGAAATTCAATAGTTGTAAATTACTTGCAGGCTTATAATTTCTCTGTAATATTTCATAACTTTGAAATTAAAACCATGTACTTAAAAAAAAATGTACACACTTACTGGCTGAATAGCACATATACACACGTGTAGCTAGCTCTTGCTTCTCCTGACTTATTTATCCTGTTAACACAATTGAAGCCAGAAAATACACAAAGAGTAACAATGCTATAAAACAACATTACGACCTGCACTGTATTTCCAAAAGAATAGCATGTTCACAGTTTTTGCAAATCAAAGCGTGTTTTTCCTGTATAATCTGCCTTTTTATCTCAAAATAGTTACTCATTAGTTCCATGGCTTAAATGACTGGAAAACACAACTAGATCCCTGTACTACAATTTTAAGATCACTGGCATAAAACATTTCCTCTGTCTTCCTAACAGTAATTTTCTGAAAGCTGTTGCTAGAATGAGAACAATTGTACACATTTTTATAGCATGTGTATGTAAGAAAATTGTTTAATAGTGTCTAGATATTGTCTTCCATAAAATTCATGGATCCACATGTTGCCTCCAAATGTTGGGTTTAGCCTTTGGATCTTTGATTTAGCTGACAGATGTACATAATCTCAAACCATTGGTTAGTTCCCTCATAGTGAAATAGCTCTTCAGATATATGTGCCAAAACTATTCCAGCTGGAGGAGCAAATTCAGTTCATTAAATTTGCTCCAGATCTGGATGTTTTAAGTGGCGTCTTAGTAAGGATAAAAACTCTTCCTCTAGTCAAACTTTATTCCTCTTGCTTGATCCAGAATCCAGTTCTGTTTTGCTCCACAGGTCACCAATGTCACGAATGTTTGATTTCAGTCTTCCAATTCTGAGGGCTTTGTTTCTAAGAATCTAAAATGGAATTTAGCCCATAATATTTACCTTTTCTTCTTGTAACAAGTGTTAGGCTGGATAACTAACTATTTTGAAGTAATATACTCAATGAATTAGAACAGGGTAAGTAATGCAAAGCAACAGCTATATGGAAGAGCCATGTACTGGGAAATGACAAGGTACTTTCTTCTATGACAATTGGATTATAATAACTCTGAAGATTGTAAAGGTTTTTCTTCCCTGCTCAGGTTCACATTTCAAAAACATACTTACATAGAAGACCGTGCACGAAAGCAAATTTTGTACATGACTACGCTCATTTCAACATCAAGCACTCCCTTTGTCAGATATTGAAGTGCTGCTTAAAATGAGTAGTCAGAATCCAGAAAAGCCTTCTTTTCTGAGGCAGTGATTTTTACGTTACATCTAAGAAAACTAATGAATATGAATAAACAAAATTTCAGTTGTAATACAAAGGCTTGATCTTCAGTATTGAGGACTGAAGTAATATTAACAACCGATTAAGTCTCTCACTAGGTGACTAGGCTTGTGATTAAACTTCTTTAATTTTGGTTGATTTCCACTTCTGGCATGCAATGAGCATGCTTCAGTAGTGGTACAGATGCATGAAATGCTTCCAGTTCATCTACTCCTTTGTCCCAGACAGGGAAGACCCTTCCCAGCAGCAGGTGCAAAATCATTT
Source organism: Acanthisitta chloris (assembly GCF_000695815.1). NCBI lineage: Eukaryota > Metazoa > Chordata > Aves > Passeriformes > Acanthisittidae > Acanthisitta > Acanthisitta chloris. Next base: position 2,380 of record NW_008669987.1, on the reverse strand, counting down.
TCTTCTAGCACAGCCCCATCACAGGTTTTGGTTGAGGGCACCAGTGGGTGGGTGGCCTGGCACCACTCCATTCTCTCCACTTGCAGTTGTAGCCTGGCAAAGGCATTAAGAGTGATCCAGGTGGTACACTGGGGATTGATCTTGCATGGGGCAAGACATTCATTACCTGCTTTTTGCAAAGAAGGCTGAAGGCTGCTTGTGGTGAAGGCAGCTGGAAACTGGTTCTGATCCTGCTGCAACATCCAAAGAGATGGCAGGGAGAGTCCATCCAGCTGCAGCTCCTGCTGCAGGGCCTGAGGCAAGAGAGGTGACTATACTGGTACACACCCCCAGATTAGGAGCCCTGTTCACTACATTGCTCCAGGGCACCCAAAAAAATCTTAAGGGGAATGAAAGAGAGAACGAGAATCTGAACAGCAACAGCCAAGACATATGGGATCTGAACAAAAGGTTTTTCATATTAACATCCTAACATCTACTCAACAGACAGGTACCACTTCTTCTCATGCCTGATGGGGATCTGATTCTTGTTTATAACCCCACCACTGGGGCATCAGAGAGCAGGCTTCTTGACACCCCTGCAAATTACTACTTGTTGACTGTATTCCTCAGAGAATCATTTTGTCTCCATCCCACAAGTTTAGACTCAGCTCAAGTCTTTGGGATGTGTGACTGCTGAATTCAGGAAATCTTGTTCCAACAATTACAGGTATTATTATAATAAGTGTAACTGTAAGAAAAATACTTTTTCCTGCAGTGGCATGGTT
>NW_008669987.1:982-1590 GCF_000695815.1 Acanthisitta chloris | reverse complement strand
CTACTTCCATATATTTTCTATCATGCACAGGCACTTACAAAAAAAAATGCACATTAAAAAATCAGAATTCTATAAATGTTTGAAACCAATTCAGATCTACCAAGTCTCCTTTACTTTGTTGCCAGTTTAACAACCACTAATAGTTACTCTCTGCATCAGTAGTGGACCCAGGGTAGTACAGACCTCCCACTATAAGCAGAGCCTTGAAATATATGTTCATCATTTAAAGAGAGAAAATAAATTACTTTAAAATGTTTTTCACCAGTCAGGCTCAGTGTGTCATCAAACTCTTTTATAAAAATGGATGTTTCTACACAATTACTTGTACTCTGGACTCAGCTGCTTCATCTAATAATTGATGCCTCCCACTTGCACATGTTTGCATAAGTTCTTTAGCCTCTTCTACTAGTTAGATTGTGAAAACCACATGTGTGGATATATAGAAGCAGACATACACATATACATTCAGTACAAAAATGTTTATTCAGAATAAATTATTTTGCCCTAAAGGAAATGAATTAGCTGGATGGATAATTCATAATTCAAACACCTCTAGAGCCCCTGAGAAAAACATCAGAGATAATACATGTGAGTGAAATGCCTTTTTT
>NW_008669987.1:0-947 GCF_000695815.1 Acanthisitta chloris | reverse complement strand
AAATGTCTCAGCCATATTTCACTTAATCCACTGAAAAAGCTCATATGATAAAAAGCAATGGTTCTATTTTTCAAGCAGCTCCACAGACAACCACCTTAAGCTCATTTTGGAAAGTCACATCACCTAAAAAATCTGAGATCTGGAAATATGAGGACACAGAAAGGGGGTTAATAACAACTGCTTTTCCTACATTCATCTTTGATATGACTTTCATTTACACCAGTACCTTGAGCCTCATTGAGACATTTCTCCCTCCAAATTCAGATGCTAAAACATTACATAAGCACTCACCATGATTCCAGAGCATGAATAAACAGCTTGCTTGTAGACACAGTTCATTTAAAACAGAGCTGGAATTGCTGAGTGAAGTTACTAAATTCGTGATCCATAAGTTTTGCATTCAAAAAATACAATTAGTCAACAGCTAACCTTAAGGCAAATGCGTGAAACTGCTTATTTTAATTTAGTTTTGCCCATTGGTCTTATCACTATTACTGAATATTTTATAGTGTAAAAGCAGCTAGTGTGCCAGGTGTCGTGTCAATATTGTGCAGACATCCTGATTAGCATCCATGCTCTACCCGGAGTGGTGTCTGTGTGCTGCAACAGACACGGCACACAAAAGGCGGAATCCATGCAAGCGCACGAGGTGAGGACGTGGTGCTTTAAGGTTCAATTTCCCGATACGGGAATGCTGCCTTAGGAACTGAAGTCGACACCCTCATCCCCACTGATTATTACCAAACCTTTTTTACTAGGGATTTATCTCCATAGGTTCGCACAGCACTCTCTCAAAGGCAAATGACAAGTTTGCTGTTGGGGGTAAGCGCCCAGGCCGGGGAGGAGGCTGACGAGGCACTGAGACGTCAGCGCTGTCGGAGTGGCACCTGTGGAAGCGAAAGGTGTCAGGGTTCGCCGGGGCCCGGGCAGGCGCCAGGAGGCGTGAG
>NW_008669986.1:3286-3678 GCF_000695815.1 Acanthisitta chloris | reverse complement strand
TGTGCCGGGCTGTGCCAGGCCGTGCCGGGCTGTGGCCGTGGATAGTCCTGCTCGGGTCTGCCCTGCCGCTCGCCCCCGAGGGCAGCCCAACGCCACGAGTCCCACAGCTGTCGTCTACAGTGCATGGGCACAATATGGAAATACATAAAAATATACCGTCGTATGTATGTTTATGGACTGCATCGTCGTTTAAAACTTGTATCTGCACTGTCAATTACTTCCTTGAACCCAGAAGGTTCTTCCATCGCTTTAATGCTATTTTCTGGGGCATAACTGCCGCAAACACTTTCTTTCTTTCTTTCTTTCTTTCTTTCTTTCTTTCTTTCTTTCTTTCTTTCTTTCTTTCTTTCTTTCTTTCTTTCTTTCTTTCTTTCTTTCTTTCTTTCTTTCTT
>NW_008669986.1:0-3203 GCF_000695815.1 Acanthisitta chloris | reverse complement strand
TTCCTTTCTTTCTTTCTTCCTTTCTTCCTTTCTTCCTTTCTTCCTTTCTTCCTTTCTTCCTTTCTTCCTTTCTTCCTTTCTTTCTTCCTTCCTTCCTTCCTTTCTTTCCTTCCTTCCTTTCTTTCCTTTCTTTCCTTTCTTTCCTTTCTTTCTCAGTACTGTGAAGCATAGATAAATTGTTCACTGCTAGTTATAGAAAAGAGCAACAATTTAGGGCCTTTTCCAACCAGCTAGGATCTTTGGTGTCTCTTCAGGCCCATAGAATGGCTTGTTCTATGATTCCCTAAAAACAGTGATTCCAAGACTGTTCCCAGCTGGCTTGATGGGGAAGCAGAGACAAAATTTCAAGGGACACTGTCTAAATGCTGTAGGCCTAAGTCTCTTGCACTGTAAACTGAGACAGTGCCTTTTAATCCAAAGGAATTACACTGGTTTGTTACAACAGAGCTTGGGGCCAGAGAATTTTAAAGGTGACCATAGTCATATAATATTCAGGCAATCCCTAATTTTTGTATGGAAGGAAGGAACAAGTCTCTTTGAGCCATCACCTCTGTGAAATGATGGCTGGTTGTCTGAGGCAACTCTCCTTCTGCTGCTTGTTGAGATGTTCAGAGCCTACATGCGAGGGTGATTCATCTCTGCACTCTTGCTTGAGATAACAGCATTGCAAACCCGGCTGCTAAGGTTAACCTGTACACTGCATAAGGACAACAGATGGAAATTCTGGTTTAGAGCCACTGCAAAAAATAAAAACATGTTCCAAAGGGAAAAGGAGCTTGTATTTCTGTGTTTGAACCTTTGATCTTCGCTCACATCTGAAGGGAAGAGTAGACCTTTTGCTGAAGACACATGGTTTTGCATCTGTGAAAACACAGCTGTATAGAGCAAAACAAAACTGGTGCAAAACACAATGGGTTTGCTGTGTCAGTTTAGCTGGTGTTGTTAAAATGCTTTAGAAATAGTGAGTTTTTTTGAAAGACCTTTCAGAAAGTCTCTGTCTTTACACAACTGTTTGTTGAGATTTTACTCTGTGGATTTTAAAGTTCGTCAGTGATCAAGAGACAGCTGCTACCTAAATATTTAAAGGGAACTCATGGGAAACTCTGTCAGTTCCTCAACCATCCTGTTTTAACAATTTTCTAAAAAAAATATAAATGAAAGCATCAGATTTTCCAGGAATACCCACACAGACAAAATCGCCTTGATTCAGAGAAAAAAAATAATCCATATATCATTAATGGTGAAATTCTTAACAGCTCTTTCCTGGTAACATGCTGCTTTATCAGAGTTGCCCCAAAGCACCCCCTGAAAGTAAAGAGCCGTCGCCTGGTGTCCTCAGTCATGCTGTTTTGCATTTGAGTGTGAATGCGAAGCTGCTCCCCGATGCTTGCCTGTTGTCTCCTGCCTCTCTGCATTTGCAGCGACACATCACTGTCCCAGCAGTGTCCCCCTCAGCCCCTCTGCCTCACTGCATAGCCCAGCACCTACCTGTCCCCCAGCACCTATCTGTGTGTCCCCACTTGTGTCAGGAGCCTGGCAGTGTCTCTCGTTTTCTGCCTGAAATCTCTACTCACTCCAGCTGGTTTATTATGAAAGACAAAGGAGAGGAGCTAGAAATGAGGAAGGCTAAATATGCAAATGCAAATTTTTTTTCTTTAAATAGAAAGAAATGTCCTCTTATTTCTTAACCATCAGATCTCTTTTTGGCCAGGGGGTGAATCTGGCTTCAGGGTGTTGTTTTTTTTATTCTTGACATCAGCACAACAGTGCATTGCTCTTAAAATTTATCCATCCTGGAGCCTTATAATAAATTTTCAAATGTGTTTGGGTTCCTAAACATGCAGCTGGCACTTAATGGGATTTTCAAAAGAGCTTAAGCAGGTTAGACATCCTCCCATCCACTGAAATCGGTGGGATTTAGGTACCTATCTTGCTCAGTTGCTTTTGAAAATCCTGCCAGGTGCCTGTCTGCATCTTCAGTTGCCCTGGAAAATCTGGTCCCCATCTATCCCCGTGATCCCCCTGTTCCCATCAATATTTGTCTCCTGTCTCTGTCTCCCACACTCTGGCCTGTATTGATGCCAGAGTCTCCTCCTTTGTAGTTCCTAACACCAGGGACATCCCTCTTTCTCTCTACCAAACTGTCTCTTCAGCTGGTTAAAGGCTCAGTTGAGCAGCTATGAGCGTGCCCAGATTTTTCAAATTAGTTTTCCTCTCCTCCTAATGATTTTTAATTCTTTCTCGGTGTTGTTTTGACTGTGTAAAGCATTTGGGGTTAAAAGACTCAGTGCAAATGGGTGTGAATGTGAAGGGAGCTCCCTGTTATGCCTCTCTGTTAGGTTTTGTGTGTCTTTAGGCTGAATGCGAGATGGGGAATTAATTTCCCCATCAGCCTGTCTCTCCGCATCCCTTGAAATGGTAAAGTGGTCAATGGGTTGTATATTTAAAGACAAGAAAATTGGTATTTTAATTTCTGTTTCGACCACTCACTGGTCTCCTTGTACAAGCAGTTCCCCATCTGTAAAATGGATCCCCGAGTCCCCGTTTGCACGGCTGTGGAGCACGGGTAATTAATTAGTGTTTGTGCAGCCCTTTGAAAATCCTCAGACAGAAGGTGCTAGAAGGTGCTGCGGGTTGGCCTGGGGCTGAAGAGGCTCACCCTGGAGTCCTGCCGCTATCAGAGCCCCACGGGGCGAGGATAGGAGCTGGGGATGCAGAGAGCTGCTGGCCAATTCCTTCGCCGGAGATATTTTCCATTTTCTTCAGGGGAAAACAAATTGGAAAGGGAGTTATCGGTGCGCACGCCTCCCTCACCGCGTGTTGCCTTCTCCTTTCCCAGGAATAACAACAGCTTCATTAGCAAGCTGACAAAAAAAAAAAAAAAAAAAAAGAAGAAGAACGAGAGTATTGAAATATTAATAATAATAACAGTCCGGGTAACGGAGAGACAACAACTCTCGTCTTTGCCTCATACAGAAAGTTTCCTCTTTGAAGTGGTTGCTTCCCCGCCGGGAGGGAAGGGGGAACAATTGCCGAGATCTAAAGCCAGCCAGGAATGCTTAGCTGATGGCTTTCCTGCCTGCCCCCTGCCCGCACTCCTGCACACATTCCTCTCTGCCCCTGCCTGCACCCTGCCCAGAATCCCAGCCTGCCCCATCCACATCTCTGCCCGCCCCTTCCCTACCCCCTCCAAGACCACTGCG
>NW_008669985.1:37719-40940 GCF_000695815.1 Acanthisitta chloris | reverse complement strand
AGCTCCGGCTTCGGAGAGCCGTGCGACACCTGAGAACCGCCCGTGAAGTTTCAGACCTCCCCGAATACAAGCAGGAGTGCTGGAGGGGAATGTGAGACTTCAGCAAAAGAGTAGGGGAAAAAAAGTAGTTTTCTAAAGCTTGTAACTCTCCCTGTGAAAGCAGAGCAGCAGGCAGGGATCTCTCACCTTCTCATCCCTCCCAGCCGTCAGGAGGGTTTTTTCCTCTCAGGAGTGACAAGCCACAAAATGAAGACGGACAGAAATCTGAATCCTTCCTCCTACAACACTAATCAAAAGAAGAAGCTGTCGGTTCATTGTCTCAGTACTGATAGGGGATCGTATTCATGATGGTCCTGCTTGGGATTAGATGTGTTTCAAATGTCACCTGTGTATTCACCTGCAGTGATTTCAGGTACCTGGGGCTGGGCTCTGTGTCTCTGTGTGTGCTCCCAGAATCATTACTAACTCCTTTGAGACCCCTTACAGATATTTTTTTCCAGATCGCTTTTGATTCGATACATACATATTTCAATTTTACACATATACTGATTTCTTTAGAGAGGCTCTCAGAAGCAGAACAGGAAAGGCTTTTAAAGGTTTTAGATGTTTGCTCTGAGCAGGCTCCTATTTGGTCTGAGGAGCAAAATCATCCTGAAGAACTAAAAGTTGCATTTTACTCAGGAAATATCAGGTCTGCAAGTTACATTCTTTCAGAGAGATCACACAGCAATGTACAGCTTTTCCAGTGTGTAAAGGGAAAGGACACACTGTGAAACTAATGTGTATCTCTGTTATTGTGGTCAGGTATTGGAAGAGGTTGCCCAGGAAGGTGGTGGAGTCACCATCCCTAGAAGGGTTTAAGAGGCATCTGGATGTGGAAGATATGGTTTAGGGGTTACAGCAGAGTGACCTGGTCATGGTTGGACTTGATCATCTTCACAGTCCCTTCCAAACTTCATGATTCTATGTTTAAACAACAGCATGGAAGCATGTAGTGCACCCAGTTCTCCCCAGAACTTGTTTTGCATCAGGATGGTGGGAGGCAAGTGTGCCAGTTGAGCTGCTGTGTGCAGACAGGGCTGCTGAGGGTGCAGATGATGTGCTGTTGCCCAGCCAGGAGTCTGTGAGCATCCCAGAAAAGGAAAATGCTGGAGAAGCAGATGAAAGGAAAACTGATGAGGAAACCAACTGGAAATGACAGACAGTGAAGCCCCCTACCATTGCTTGGAAATCAAGTCAGAGATGAAGCTGTCTGCTGCAGAAAAGGAACACTTCTTCTTTCCAACCCCACCCTCAGATTATTAGCAGCAGACCTCAATACCCACCTTCCAGCATGGATGCCCTCCTTTTGTCCCTGGTCCCCCACACCCTCCCTCCCTCTGCCCAGAAAATCCCACATTCCTGTGCTGGGCTAGATTCTGGGTCCATCATTTCTGGCTCAGCTGGGGCAGAGTATGTGTTCAGGGTGCAAAGAAGTGCAATGACAGTTCAGGTCAGGTATTGATGCATGTGGTGTGACAAAAAGACTATTATCACACAGATATTCCCATATACAGATTCCCACCAACACCAGGTTTATCCAGCCTTCCCACGTGCAGCCCCCAAATCTGAGATGCTTCACTCCTTTGTTCTCCATTTTAGGACTGGCAATGGGATCCCTTGAGTGTTACATGGGAGCAGCCAACCCCTTCCCACCAGGATGCTGCTGAAAAGAAGGGGACCTAGGAAGAGGTTTCCCAAAAGGAAAAGCTGATATTTTTCCCAGCTGCATGCTGCTCAATGCTACTCAGACAGGGGTTGCAGTCTCAGTTACAGCTAGTGACTTTCATAATTTCAGTGTTCGGCTAGAATTTAATGTTGTCCAAATAATGGGACGGTACAGCCTCCATGGCACCCTCTACCCTCCACTGGATCTTACCCACATAAGCAAATGGGAAAGGAAAGAGGCTCCCCTGGAACAATGCTGAACAGAGATTACAGAGTTCACTTTACTTCTCTATTCAGTGAAACCAAATTGGATTTGCCAAGCTAGCAGCCCCTCTCTTGCGTTCTCTGGCTGGTACCAATTGAATTAAATACTCTTTCTCCCATGCAGCTTTTTTTCTCCTCAATTCAGCTTACTGGAAAAGCAGACAAAACAGGCTCTGAAGGGCTGGGGCTGGGGTCAGCTGGCAGAACTCAACAAATTGCCAAAGCAGCATCAGCACAGTGATGTACGAGCAAGGACCTTGACACGGGGCTGGGAGGGACCATGGCAGCATCTGCTTTTTCACACAGGCTTCCCAAATATGGGCACTTGAAACCTTCATCTGATAAATCCCTAGGACAGCTGATACAGGGGATGTCAAAGGCAGAGTGGCTTTCCTGTTGGGAAGAGACTCTTCTCATATCTGCAGGAGCCTCTTCAGTTTGCTGTGGGATGCAGCATATGAAATTAAGTCCTGCAATAATACAGGTCTTGCAATGAAACCTCAAAAAAAAAAAAAAAAAAAAAAAAAAAAAAAGAAAAAGGAAAAAAGAGAAAAGAAAATAAATTTTCTCCCTCATGTGAAGTGCAGAGACTCACAGTTTGTTTTCTCTCTATTTGAAAATACAGGGTCTCACTGTTCAGCTTCTTGATTCTGATGAGCATTGTTACCCTTACAGCAATTGCTCTTCAGTCCTTGGCACGGAGTGAATTTGCACCCCCGGGACAGTGATGGACCCTGCCCCTGTGGTGTCTCCCTGATGCAGCAGGAGCAGCTACAGGTGGGATGGCCCAGGGAGGGGGTGAGCTGGCAGCTCGCTCCCAGTTCCCACCTAGGCAAGTGCCTCATCCCAAGGACCAGCTTGTCCATGGTGCATGCTGATGGAGGACCGACAGCTCTGTCCCAAACTCAGAGGAAAAGAGTTTTTCAGGACCTTTGCCATTGCTTTGCACCAGCCTTTTTCCACCAGCTGGGATTTCTCATCTCCTCACTACATGTGGCCCTGGGACCTCTGGGGTATCTCACATCCCCAGGGGACACTTGGATGCAGCCCACCCCCATGCTGCTTTTTAGGGACTTGCCAACAGCTTTTACACCATTTGATTTGTTTCCCTGTCTTTCAGATCACCCTGAGGCCTCACTTTTGCATTGCTTCACCCTGTTAGATACCTATTCCCAGGTCTCTGAACACACAAACTGTGCAGCTCCCAATGACACATTACACGTAGTTCCATGTCCATTGCCAGCTACCAC
>NW_008669985.1:0-37694 GCF_000695815.1 Acanthisitta chloris | reverse complement strand
TGAAGGTGGCCCCATTCATCTCCCCCTCTCAGAGCAGCCCAGGAGTGTTTAGCCTTTCAGCAATTCTTCATCACCAAATAAATAAATAAATAGCCAAAGTAAATGACTAAACCAAACCACTGACTCTAGGAGCCTTTGTCACTCTACAGCCCTTCTGCTCTTATTACAGCCCAGCTACATGCCAGAATATGGAGTATCCCCATGAGGACAAGCCTGCAGCCCCAGTGCCTTCAGCTGAGGTGCTCTAGACAGTTTTACATCCATTTCTGTGTCTCAAGGGATCAGAATGGGGCACATGAGATGGCAGGAGTTCCATGCCCAAATCCACTGAAGTCTCAACGCTGCCAACAAATCCTCAAGTCTGGAAAACTGCCCTTCAGAATCCAAGAAAACTCAGTTTCTGGGAAGGAAAAGAAGATTTTCATGTGCAATGATCAGGACAGCATTTTAAGCTGCCTATACCTGCAGAAACAAGGTGCCATCGTAGCCTGAGGGCCAGGCAGTCCTGGCTCTTTTGTGACACTGCTTTCAACCAAAAATGAACACACCCCTCTCTGTTTCCTGGGAAGACACCCCAGGTGCTGTGAGGTCCTGTCCTGCCTGTGGTCATGAAGGCATTGGAAATGTTGGACACTAGAGAAGGGAGGCTCAGGTGGCTCTAGAGACAATTACTAAGGTGCTGTTGAGATGCTCATGTTGGGAAGAGGCATGAAGGACTGCAGAAGGATGGGCACAGGGTTAAGTAGGAAAGCTGTGCAGGTGCCTGGCAGATCTTCCTATGATGCTTTATATCCAGGATGGGGAGGTGGAGGTCAGCCCAAGGCTGCACTTTCCTCTCTTTAGCAGAACACGTTGTTTATGTGACAAACTGAGGGCATTTTAATTATCCAGTGGGCAGTTTGTAACCTTTGAGAGACTCACTGGCAACACCACTGGGTCATGCCAAGGAGTTAAAAGGGCTTTGGCTGGGCAGAGAGGCCCTGGGCACTGGCTCACCAACTGCCTGCCTGGAGCTATGGAAAGGTCTCACAGGCCAAGGGCTGAAGGCATTGAGAGGGAACGATTCAGACAGCTTGGTTTTGTGAGCTCCTACATTAGAAGGAAAGAGAAGGTCATCACCATGTGTTTATGTAGCAATTTGCATCCTCCCTATTTACAGACTCTTAGGATGGAGAAAAACAGCTCTGCTTTCCAGGTCTGATCAGCAGGAGTCCAGCATTACGTGATAATTGCTGTTACTCACCCACACTGTGTTCTGAGATCCTCTGGGCCATGGTTCCAGCAGAAGCAAAGGACAGTGTTATTACCTGAAACCTTCCCCGAGCTTCAGCACAAGCAGAGGATAATTTCCAGAGGTGGGATTCAGGCCACAGCCCACTCAGCATTAGCATCCCTGGGCATGGGGAAATCAGCACAGCTCTCATGCATTCCAAACAGGTGCAGAGCTTTCTGGTATTTTCTTGAAAATGATTCTCAGTACCTTTTTATCTATGCAACAGGAGAGAGAAATCATCTCCACATTAATCAATTAATAAGGAGTGGCAGTGAGAGCTCATGCCAATGGCAGTTCTCAGTTATGGGCAGTGGGTTATGCAGATTTGTGACTAATGGGCCTATATTAATTCCCAAATCATCTCAGCCTGGCTGGCTGGCTCTGGCAGAGGAGAAGATTTAAGATGATTGCTCTTTCCATCTTAGGAAGCAGCTATTTACTGCTGTTACTGCACATCAGGGAATACTTAAAAAAGCTCAAAAATCTATCAGATTTTAAAGTCCTTTAGCAGGGAGTGGGAAGTACATCCTGCAGATGTGGTACGGAGCTGTCTGAGTTCATGCTGGAGCCTGGCAGGCAGCCACAGTCCTTCTCCAGTGTCTCTCAGAAAGGGAGGCACCCCCACTACGTACATCATGAGTGAAATTCCTCGGCAGTAAAACCTGAAAACCAGATTCAGGAGCAGAAAAAGAGCAGGGCAGTTCCTTCCCAGAGAGCTTCTTGCCCTTTTCCAAAGGGTGGGTCAGGTAGATGAAGCTCTGAATGGAGATGCTGGTGCTAGGACCCCTTCCAGGGCAGCATTTCTAACTGGGTGACCAGGGCTGCTGGTCCTTCCCTCTCATTTGGTCACACTGTGTGCACACTTACGTGCATGGGGGAAGCAGAAGATCTTGCTGTCACCTCAGATGCGGCTGCCCTTTCACTGTCATCCCTAAACATGGTGAATGCAACATGGAGCTGCTGTCTTGCCTCACACCAGCCGTGGCCCAGGGGCCAAGCCATTGTGTGAGACATAACCCCAGCTGGACCGTGTGAGCCCTTTCTGTGTGCCCAGACTGCACAGCACAGCACTGCAGAGACACCCTCAGCTGCAAAAGGAAGGCTGGCAGCATGCCTGAGAGCAAGGCACCTCTCTTCCCATGCCAAACTCTGCTCCCACCACTGATGGCATGGCTGGAGGTGCTCAGGCAGCACCTGATATGTGATGGGGGAACACAGAGCATTGTTGGTACTCAAAGATGCTATGGATACCCTGGAAGAACCCGTAGTAGCTTTTCTTCAGTGGTACCACTAGTTGATCTCTCTATTCAGCCCATCAGGAGCTCCAGGGTTCTCTGCCATTGGCATCCTACCAAAGCAGCTGAACCCTCTCCCAGGGTAGCACACAGCCTGGGGCAGGCAGGGAGCACAGATGACCAGAGTGGCTCAGGGAGCAGGGAAGCAGCGAGAGAAATGAGGAGGGTCCCCACAGCCAGGCACCTGCTTGCCTCAGGCAAAGACAACACCTTACCTGCCCCATGGAGCTGTGACACCCCCCAAACCTCCCAACCAGCTTGGCTTGGAACCATGTAGGAGAGGTACAAGCAGATGCAAAGTGAGTTCTTTGCAGTCAGGCTGATAGTACTGGGCATGCCAGGCAGAAAAGATAGCAAAGAAATGAAAATCATCACTTCTCCCCACAGTCAAAGCCACACCCCCCTCAAAACAAACCCCAGGTCTTTGAGAGCTCCCCACTAGCACTCCCCTAAAGTTGTTTCTCCACCACTCAGCCTGCCCACAACACACTCATGGCTGGAATAAAGACTGTGGCTTTCCATAAGTAATATGGAAAACCATTGCTGTCTAATGAAATCCTTATACTCCAGCAAACAAGTGTTACAGGACTATAGCTTTTCTTCTTAACAGCACAAACACACACTTTGTCTACAGCATTTGAGACATCTCTGTTTTTGCTGATATCAGTGTGATGGACACAAACTATTGCCATGATTTCTCACAACAGGACCAGTACAGTATCTCAGATGACTGAATGAGCACAAGTAAGAAATTCTCAGCAACTAACTTCTCTGGAAGTTAGAGACCATTTGAAATTTGTGCCTTAATACCACAAACTCTGCTGTTAATTTTCTTAAATTCACAAACCCAATAAATAGGGCAGCCTTCTTGCATGCTTACAACTTCTCAGACAGTTGTCTTTTCCATGTCCTATGAGAATAAAAATTGCAGTTTATTTATGACTGGATTAACTTTCATTTCTAATGTAAGTATTTCAATTCTTTCTTTGCAATTTGTCTTCTGTTCTCACCATGCCAAATAAATCAAGAATATATGTATATGAATACAAAGAACTATATCTTAATGATTTTAGATGAATGCAGACTTTCAAAACAGTGCAAACCCCAGGAATACACCCCCAGCCTTCAGGACCTCTTTCCCACAGCCTTGTAGCCCACTTTTGAGAGGTAAATCTCTACAAAGTGCTTCTCAGATGTTCTGGTTTGACTTGGCAATCCTTTATACTGCAATAGGAGAAGTGGCAGATACATGCACAGGGATCAGACAGGTCATCTGACAGGCAGGTATCTGAGCAATTATGTCTAGTCAAGATGCCACAGCAGAGCCAGGCAAATTGCTCTTGGGAGAGAGTTACCAAAAGATTTTTTTTCTGTCCTATTGGACCAAAATTGAAAATTTAGATAGCAGGTGTTTCTGGCTCACATGAAGAACCCAAGGGAGGAGATTAGCAACGAGATCTTCCTTCAGGTGTTTTCTGAAGATGATGTGTACATGTCCCTTTCAGCACGAACGGGCACTTTACTAAAAGTAGAAAAAGTTTATGTGGGCTTTGTTTTAACTGCACATCTTGTCTACCTGACACAATGTCAGCATCCAAAGAGCAGCGACCATCAGACCACGAACAGTGCTGTAAAAAAAAAAAGACTAGTATTTTGGTTGTAAAATCTTTTTTTTTTATTGTTACAAATATACATATGAATAAAATCCCTTCAACCTGTAATGTAAGTGGGTAGCTGTGAAATCTGCATCCCCTTCCTCAAAAGCTGAAATGTTTTTACAGATGTTGAACTATAGAATTACACATTGAAAGGAAGCTAATATGCAGACAGAACCGAGGAAGGCCTCTAGAAAACACCAATATTAATAAAATTTCAATTGCCCTCATTCCAATCAACTATATACATTAATATATGAACGTGGAAGCATACCATGATTATATGTCATCCAAATCCTTCTCTGTTGTGCTTTCTGACGGTACACAAATGTAAGCACTGGAGCTTTATGTACAGTAGGAGAACAGGAAGAAAGAAGCTCCCTATGGGAGAATGTAAAAACCATACCCAAGCATTTAATATATATAATCTATACAAATTATTTTATTAGTGTGCTCTTTTAATATAATTACAATGTGCAATTGCATACCGCAAGAATATATTTATAGGTAAGTCACGTGCAGATCTGACACATTTACATTCAGCAGTACAACACATTACCTGCTGTACAGTGTATTAGTGTAAGACAGTGTCCAGTTAATTTGCTTTGCTTTCTAAATGCCCTAATGCAGGGCACTCTTTGTAGCTGCTTCAGAGAAATTCAAGTAGAATACATGAAAGAATGGCTGGCTTTAGGCAAAGGCATGGAAAGGAATGTCTGCGTTGTACAGAACAGAAATTAAGGACCGAATCAATGCCAAGTGTACTGTAAATCATGATTGGAAGATCAGGTTTTCTCTGTGGAAATGTACCTGTGGTCAAAGAGCAGCTGGCTAGAAGGGCTGTTGATTGCTGAACCCCAATTGTTATAAAAAGCTCTTGCGCTACGAAGCACTTGTACTGATTGCTAAACAAAAATAAAATCTTTATCTGCTTCTTCGCCAGAGTCACTGGACTTGCTTCCCTGATGGCCATCTTTACTTAAGGACCTCTGCTTCAGTTCCTGGAACTCGTGAGACTGTTGCCCAGGGCTTCTTTTTGCAGCTGTATAAAACAGAAATAGGTCTTACAAATAATTGTATGAGAGAGAGGAAGAAGAAGAAAAACAAACTAAGAATAAAAAAGTCATTCATGTACTGAGGACCAGCTCTGGCTCCCACTGAATTCATTTGCACTAGTGGGAGTAGCATGGGTCCATTAATTCTTCATGCCAGAAAAAGGTGAGAGAGAAGAGAGAGAGAGTTTGAGCAAACTTTATTCCACTGCTGTTTGGCAAGCAGGCAAACCTGAAATATGGCACTTAGCACTTCACTGTGACATGGATAAATATTAGCTAAGAAACAGTCTGGAGACTTTCTTCTCATCACACCACTTCCAAACCAGAACAACATTGTTTTTTCCAGCTGGGCTGGATCTCAGACAGTGCACTCCTGATTGCTCAGGTGGATATCCCACTGGGCACCCCTCAGACCAGCAGCACACATCCCAGGCAGGCCTGTGTCCCTAGCAGGACACATCTATATTGTCCCTTTTGACTCAGCCACCTTGATTAGGACAGACATTCATCCTGGCATCCAAGCTCCCTGAACTGTTACTGTGCCAGAGCCTGATGCCCTATCTGTGCCCTGATAGCAGGGACACCCATGGCCCAACCTCCATGTCTTCCAAATGAGACCATGGACTCTGCTCCCTTGCTGGGAGTGGGGAAAGCAGGAAGACATACCCAACTTCTCAAGATCGAAACTGAAACAGCACCCATTTTGTTTGCTCAGCACTCTAAAAGGCTCCATAAAACCAGGGTTTTCTCCAAAGCTATAAACTTTGAAATACTTTGGAGAGAAGGTTGTAAAACCTTGTTAAGATTCGTGATCTAATCAGTGGCCTGGCAACTGCTGTGGTAACAAGAGGGTTATACACATTAACAGGGGTGACTACAGAAGGATTGAGAGCTTTAGAAATCTCATACTTAAAACTTTAAACACATAATGTCCCTTAAATGTGACTTTGTTGCAAGTCATTGCTCCACCATTTCAGGTAAGGGTGTCTGGCTTTGGTTTGCACCGATCCTTGTGCCTCATGACATTTGTGAACCTCTCTCTTGACAAGGTATCAACAGCCACAGTGGCCATGAAGCACCATCTCTCCATCCCTGTGTGCCTCTTACCTATAGCCTCACCACAGCAAGGGACAGCCTGCCCTGCCACCAGCACACAGCTCCAGTCACAGCAGGGGCAGGCTCGCAGCAAGCTGTCACTGGTGCATCTCCATGGCCATTTCTAATTGTGCCAGGCCGTGTCAGGTTCTGCCAAGGAATGTGGGAAATGCAGAGACAGAGATCTCGGGGGAGACAATGTTGTTGAGCTGCTAAGGCAGCCAAATAGTTCTCCTGAGTCAAAAATACGTGTTTCCTCATTTGCACCAGCCAAAATATGTGAGGAAATGAGAGCCAGCAGCTACACACTCACTGTATTCTTATCCTGGCTTTGAGAGCTGGGAAACAGGAAAGGATCTTGAGAAAGGTTTTTACAGCTATTTCATGGAATTGGAGAGGATTAAGATAGCTAAATCCTGTCAAAAACATTCAGGCATTTCCACCTTCCAGAACACCACTGCTTTTCAAAGAAATAGATGCCTGGAAATTTTGGAGTCATTCTTGAGGCCTGTACCTCCTAGTAATTATGTGCCCTTTGTTTGGTCATTCATTCGCTCTTCAAACAAAACCCAAAACACATCCTGCAGCAGCCATTTCAGTTTAAGGCCAGATAAATCTAGGTAGTTTGCCCCAAAAATGACTGAAAAATACATCAGACATGTAAGTTCACATAGTGCTAGCAGGCTCTGCCACAGGAGCTTACCCTTGCCCCGATGAAACCATACACAGGTGACCTGCATTGGTCTCTGGCAGCATCTCAGTTTTCAAAACTCACTTTATCAGAGAGGTATCTTAGAATGGACTAAAATACAATAACTTTATTATGATAGAGAGGGGAGATTCCAAGTTTGGATGGACTAAGTTTGATTCTACAATATGAAAAGGAAATCAGTTTATAAATGTAGGGCTGAGGATGTTACAAAAGGGATATGTGATGTCCTATAAACAGAAAAACTGTGGGTAAATGGAATTGCACAAGATGTTCAAACACCCAATGAAAATACTTCAGAAAAAAAAAAGCCATTTAAAACAATTGTTCAAACAAACAAGTTAAAACATAAAGAGAAACATGTAAACATGTACCATTTGAGAACAGGAGTTTTTACATTTTAAAAACACATAGAGCAACCAAACATTATTATAGCTCACTGAATGAGCTCACTGTAAATCAAAGCTGCTAAGCTGCTGTTCAGGAAGCATAGTTTAAGTGTGCAGCACAGTGCTGGGCTTGGATTCTTTCAGGGGGTTTTTCTTGTTTGCTTATGCAACTGAAAATCAAAGTACTATGTGACAATAATCTGATTTACCCAGTTCTCAAATGGTTTTGTGACTGATGTCCTGAAACTGGCACTAACAATATTCAAAGCTGAAATGTATTCTGAAATACTTAAGTGCACACATGTGAGAAAGAAAGGGCAGATGTGTGAGCACACAAAGCAGCAGTCAGCCTACCTGCAGAGTGCTTACACAGCAGTGTGCCAGTGTCACTGCACTGAGCAGCCACAGATCGTAATGAGGGGCTGCAGGTGCTAGATGGTACTGGCTGCTGCTGTTGCCACAAAGAAAAAATGCACATTAATTTCTTATCTGGGAATTTTTTCATGCCATGTAATTCCCATGGGGACAGAGAGATGATTAGCATCCCATGAGATTTTTATGTTTCTCTTAGCCCAATGATAAACCCACACTCTTTTGTGGCTTCTTTGCTACTACTGATTCTTAACAATTGTTAGTGCCAGTTATCAAGCACCATCTTGATGAAAAATGAAAACTTCTAACCAGAAGTTGGCTGTGCCCTCCTCTGCCCAAGCACATTAGCTTCCTCTTCTGCACTGGTAGAATACTGCCCCGGAGTGGTTTTCACACTGCCAGATGGCTTGGCACAGTCATGAGCTGCATCTCTTTTCTGACAATCTCCTGTTTGCTCTAGCAAGGAAAAGGATTTATTTATACCCTTAAGCTGTCCTGCAGGCCCACGCACAGAAATTATATAAATAACTTCACTTATCCATTCTGTTTAATCAATTGTTCAGAGTAGTAATCAATATGTAAATGTAGTCCAGCTATTTGCATACGTTGGTAACTGCAGCCCAATCTTACACCTATGTAGTGCAAAGAGTTGTATTTGGACATTGCCCCACAAAGTACAGTTAAACTCATTAACATAAAGCAATTTTATTATCATGTATCATCAAGTTTGCAGCTTTGTTTCACAGGAGATATAATTTTATTTACTAACTTGGACAAACTTGCAGTGATTTACCAGTTGCCTAAATGGCAGCAGAAAGCAAGGACGGAGCAATGAGTGAGAAGAAGCAGCACAGTAATGAAGAAAAAATAAAACATGAACAGGAATAAAAAATGAAAGAAACAGAATTTGCTCTTTTCCAAGCAATTTTATGCAGAGCATAGCAGCTCTTTAAGGACCTGGAAACCCAACTTCAGCCATTCTACACTACTATTAATAACATTTGTACAGTACAATGTAGCAACAACTAGGAAACCCTGCATTTGGCCAAATTGTCTGGAGAGGTCTGTCTAAGGGAGCAAGGAGTAAGAAAGCACAGTGTCTGACTCCTGGTCCTTCTGGCAACACAGGTATCTGAATACTCAGCCCTTTCCAGACAGAGGAGAGGTCCTTGGGTGTGTTGTGCCCTGACAGCTCTACACAACTCAGTGAGATTGTGATGGTTCTGCTGGGCTACCTTTATGGCACCAGAGCAGCCCAATGGTACGAGTACCAAAACCTGTACACAAATACCTCACATGTGCTGACATGTGGTCACCGAAAGGCAGTGACCACTGCAACAATTTTCCAAGCAGCACAACACCCAGACTGTGAAATAAGTTGTTTCATAAAGAAAACAGCAGTTTTAGGAGAGAATGTGAGAAGCTTCTCAAAATATACCCCTGGATCATGGTGCTTTGGGGATGTCTTTGCCCCTCCTCTCATCTAGAGGGTGACATTGGGCTCTGTGAGCAGCACAACTTCTCAGTTTTCACAACCCAGTGTTACAGAGCTGCCTCGACTCATCTGCCCCTATTCTACACTATGAAAATCTGCTGGCAGAGTGTGAAAGGGAAGCCCTTTGTCTCACAGCTTAAGCAACGGGAATCACCTTGGATGTCTTTCTTGATGAGACCCACGAAGGGAGAGGTCTCACCCCCAGATTTCAAACATTGTCACTTGTGCCAGCTAGTCCCATGCTGAGTAACATTTCTGTGATTACTTCTCCAGGTATCCTACGCTTAGCTCTTCTAAGAGCCAACTGCGGGCAAGAAAATGCATCAGTAAAAGTATAAATCCAGTGCACACAGGAAAATCAGCAAAGAAAAGACAGCAGCCTACTGTTGTGCATAAAAGGTGCCAAACCTTGCTCTGGCACTTAGAGACTCATTGCCTGAGAAAGAGGAGGTGAAATCAGGCACATATAGTGACCCTGCAGAAAGGAGGAGTACAAATAGAGCAACAGGCTGCTGCAAGGAACAAAGTCATGGCTGCTCCCCTGGAAATGTGCTGAACCAGAGTTGCACTTCACCCTATTGTGTGCAACCAGTATCAACCAGCATCTTAGTGCAGACCAAACTAAGTCATAATATACACAAGAGTCCCTTAATTGATCAGTTACATTATTAATACCAAGGGATTCATCTTTCACTTGATCAAAGGAAGGTAGGTGAAGGACATGAGGAAGAGGTGGCCAGATACACTTTTCTTGCTCTCTTCACCTTCAAATGAACAGTCCTCTTCCCTTCCAAGTAAGAACAAATCAGGGGACAATGACACATCAAATTCCATTAGAAGACAGGCATGCTGGAATGAACAACAGCTATACCAACACTCCTACCTTCTTGAGAAAATGATCTGACTGAGGGGCTGCTCTGACCATCCTTTTCTTTATCAGAAGGAACTTTCTTCAGCACAGGTGGAAGTAGGGCAACTTTTGGTGAACTGGGGCCGGAGGGAGACTCTGGAGCATCCTCTATGGAGAACCACAAACAAAAGGGTGAGGAGTCACATTTGAGCTGTAGCTCACAGAAACAGTGCTGTTTATGATGGGCCAAACCTCAACACAACACACAAACAAGAAACAGCTAGAATCTGTGTCAGAAAAACAAGGATTCAGGAATTCACATTATGCCAAGAGAATGCATGATGGCCCTCAGTCCAGATGAAAGAATTTTAGCAGTCAAAGCAAAGACCTCAATTTCAGCATTTTATTTGTGCTATTGTAGCACAAATAGAAATCTGATGGGACCAACTGAACTTCCTGCAACACATAAATATGCAATTTGTAAAGAACAGCTGAAAAAAATTTTGGCTGGATTTTTTTTAAAATAGTTGTTCTATTTATATTTTTATTGTCCTGAAACATAATGAACTGATCAGTATAAATGTCCTGTTTCACAGTTATAAGGCATAGAAGTGAACCAGGGAAACAAATTACATAAATAGCCTACAGATCTCTCTACTTTCAGGAATAAATTCCCAGTACATTACATGAGGGCATCTGTAAAGATTTGCTAAATAGAAAAAATACTTCATCTTCTGGACTGCAAGGAAATCTGGAACTTAAATTCAAATCCACACTTTGAACCATCTGGATATCTTGTTTCTCTGAAAGGCTGGATATGCATTATGTATGGCAAGTTGACTACCATCTTTGCAGTTCTTTCAGAAAGGCCTTTTCAGTCTTACACTAGACAGCCTCCATTTGGACAGTAAGGAAGTACAGCTACAGTGAATTACTTAAACTCCTTGTACATTTGCTTCCCGGGGAGCAAACAGGGGCATAGGCACAAACAAAGGAACTAGGAAGATACATTAGCATTGACAGAAGGACAAAGAAACTCAGAGTATCATCTGTATTGCATATTTGTACAACGAGTTAATTCCGTTGCATACTAGAAATTAATAGGAATTTATCTCCTGTTGAGGAGTCAATCTTTTCACTTTCAGCACAGAAAAACAATGACCTTCCAAATGCAACTCTATATGAACAGATACACCAATTCTTGGACCTTCTCCATGCACTTGATATGCTGTGAGGCCACTTGCTTTGGGAAGCTCAGTATCAACACAGGAATGAGCAGAGTGATTAGCAAACACAGCTATATTTTTCTGAACTGAAGTTATGTGCTTTATTGAGGAACCACTTTCAGTCTTTGACAATCTGTGGACAGTTGAGCTGTGTTCCTTTGCCCCCAGAATACTTTGCAAAAATTTGTTTGGCTGCACTGCTGGAAACCACAGCAGGAGCAAGAGCATAAAGAGGATGATTGCTTGGCTTCTCCATCACATTGCCTGGGCATGCTTAGGCAGTGGGTTGCTACAAGTACTAGGATAGCAGTTAGACTGCAACAGAGATGGTGTTGCTTTTACTGCCACCCAAAGAGCGGGGCTATTACAAGTAAACGTTAATTACTCTCTGTGTTAAACCCACAGTATGCTCCCTCTGCAGGAAAAAGGAGCTGGCAGAAACAGATAGCTCAGGTCTTTCTGATACCTAAGATTTTGATGCAAAACTGCCTATTCTACAGATTAAGCACTACCAAATATGCCATGCTTTCCTCTTGTATTCATGCTTGTAAGCATCTTACTTGACACCTCTCACTTTTATGACCACTTCTAAAATGATCAATAAATGTAAATCCATCTAAAACATCAAGATAATTCTCTATCTACACAACATTCTGCCCGTGGGAATGCAGAGACTAAGTAATGCTCAGGTTACACATCAAGGGCAGGGAAGAGTCTGTAACACCCTCTGATCCCTTGTCTTCACCACAAATTACATCTTTCTAAGGTCAACAGTGAGTATGGGAAAAGCCAAGAGGTCTGAAAGCTCTTACAGATGGCCATGCTCACATTTTTCACTTGTTAGCATTAATAAGGTGTATTTGCCATAGCTACTGGGGGTCAGTAACTGGGGGTCAGTAACTGGCTTCTAATTCCCCTCCACTGCAGTTGCTGCACTTTGGAAAGAGGAGGGTGTGACACTGGCTTATTAAACAGCAGACAGACAAATGTATGGGAGATTTGATGAAATATTGCCCACTATTGGAAACCTTGAGATAATATCTGGCCAGGGGGTTAGGACAGAATAGTCATTTAACTGACAGTCTTACAACATTATAAAAGCACAGTTACAATTATTTCCAGTTAAAGCAATACGGAAAGAAACAAAGGCAAAACAAGCAAAAAGACAGTAAGAGACAGTTGGTCTGTGCAAGTTACTAAGAATAACAGGCATTTGCTTGAGGGGCTAAGAGTAGCCTGCCACAAAACCCCAAGGACTTCAGTATTTAGACCCAGGTGTTTAGACAAAATATTTTTGACAGTGCTACTGCAACAGGGCTGTGATACTGAAGCAGCTGCCTATGCTCACCTCTTCTGTGAAAGAGGACTAATTTCAAACAGCTCTGCCACTACTGCTATTGCTTCTTCTCACACTTTACTACTGAGGATTAGAGATCAAACCATTTTAATCAGTTTAATCAAATAAAGGAAAAGGACGTGGAAAAGAAGGATGCGAGTCAAGAGCAAGTGACTGAAGAACCTGTCCCTCTACATTTAACTTCTGTTCAGGATGTGGCCATGGGTGGCTCCTCCATAGCCCATACAAACACCACTCAGCAGTACCCAGAGCTGGGGGCAACAGCTGCCCAGAAGAGCTCCTCACCAGTACGAGAGGCAGAGCGTGGTTTCTGCGGCACTGTGGGTCGTCCTGCCAGGCTGGGCTTTGTGGACTGCAGTGGAGGCTTTGGGCTGGTTGGTGTGTTGGAAGAACTTCTTGCCTTTGCGCCAGCTTCTGCCTTTGGTTCAGCTTTTGAATTTTTTTCTGCTGATGCTGAGATGGAGTCACCTTTATTTGATGCAAACCGATTCTCTGGAAGGGTCTGCTGGAGTTTAGGCACTGGAATAAATAACACATGTAAAATAAAGTCTGCTGCAACACAGAAGGCTCCGTGCACAGACATGCTTATGTGGAAAATATCACCATTAGTTCACATATCACTGCTGCACTGCTATGTGAGTGCATAAGAAGATCCAAAATGTTTTATTCAAAATCACTGCAAGAAAAGCATCTAAACCTGCTAATTCTTACATGTGCTAAGCTTCATAATTCAATTGCCCAAGAGGGCAATTGCATGTCCCTCTTCTTAATGTATTTGGCATGGTGGCTGGCTGGACCTTATTCCTCCCTCGTATTTCTGGGAGCAGATGGTACAGCCTACCTGCTGAGAAAACAGCAATGGATCAGTGGAAAAGGCAGCTCTTGACTGTTCTGTGCCTCTGCAAAAGGCTGGTTATCCAAGATCAACACAGAAATCCTGGCCCAGAAAATAAATAAATTCCAAGCGTGTGACCAGCAGGCTACATCTTTTGATTTGTTGCTTTTAGCAAGCTCTAGAGGAGATGTTTAAACTCAGCTCAGATCAAAGTATTCTTTATATAATATTTTGATT
The DNA here is from genome assembly GCF_000695815.1 of Acanthisitta chloris. Lineage (NCBI taxonomy): Eukaryota > Metazoa > Chordata > Aves > Passeriformes > Acanthisittidae > Acanthisitta > Acanthisitta chloris. The sequence goes on along the minus strand of NW_008669985.1, from coordinate 23,851 downwards.
TCTCTAATAACACAGTACATGGATGATAGTTTCCACACATTAGGAAGTTTACTAACATATTATTTATCTCAAACAAAGACCAAGCTATTTGCACATAAAGCTACAGTGACTTCCAAGCAATAAATCAGTCCCATCTAGCTGTGCAAGTTAGTAGAAAGCCTGCTGGACTCCAGGTTGCTAACAAGCAAAAAGCCTGCCCTACTTTCCTACTCTGCAGCTTTCAGAAGGTTGAAGCAGGTTCAGCGATCATCTTGGAACTTGTATGTTAGCTTGAGACTTTCAACAATTGTCACATCTTTTATTTTCAGAAGAGAATTACAGATTAACTAGTAGCCTTGGCACTTAGAAAAACCAAGTATGTGCTCACAGATGCTGACCTGACCTACCTACCTGCTATTCCCATTCAGAAATCCTGCTTGCTAAAGAAGTGCTGAGCACAGACATTTTAATGGCAGTGAGAGGGAGGGGAGTGTTGATACAGTTTGTTGCGAGCCAATCTCCAATATGTTTTTCCAGCTTATGTAGCTGTTTTTCAGCCCAGCTGGAGTTAAACTCTGGCAAACTAGAGAGTTGTGTGGTGCATATATATTTGGGTGAGTGCGTGACAGGCAGAGTTTGTGTCTGCATGCATGCAATAGACTTTCTTGCTGCAAGGGAAACAGCAGGACACCTTCACCTGTGCGTGTGTCCATACAAAAAAAAGCAGACAACATCCAGACACAAAGCAAGGAATAAAAAAAACCCCAAAAACTTATTCTTCTTTTGCAGCAATATCTACAGTTCTCCTGTAACAATATTCAGTGATTTTTCCATTAACTCTCTCTCTCGTCTTCCTAACCTCAGGCCTCCTAATATTATTAGAAGGCAGTAAGTTAAAATAAATTAGCCCAAACCAGGGACAAATTATAGCTGCAACAACGCAAAGGAGCCTTGGGGAGCTCTCAAGCAAGAGTGGTAAAGAAAGAACTGACAGCTGGAGGCCAAAAGGAAGGAGCAAGCACAGTGCAATGAGGTGGGGGTGAAATGTGTCATATACAAAGACCAGAGAAAAGTTGGGGTCAGGCAACCCCATCTACTGTACTGCCCCAAGTGCAGACTATTCTTGCTCCTCTGACTTCAACTTGCTGATATCAGGAGACACAGAGTCCACAAAGTCCTCCTTAGCAGATAAGCAAGCTTTAAAAGCACTGATTTATGGACTTTGGCATGCTCTGAATATACTTTTCAAAATAACTTTAGAAAGGTATAAAATTCAAAATTGTTATCTGAAGTGTTCAACCCAGACAGCCACACTTGGATTTTGATTTCAGCCTGTTTTTCCAGCCTTCTTTCCATATGTTTTAGCAATCCTTTTCATCATGCTTGCAGGATACCTACCCACCACTGCTGAGAAATCAGACCTGGATTTCCTAGTTCAGCCCATTCCTTTTATGTGGTACGCACAAGCCACCAGAGCTGAATCCCTTTTGTGAATCCTTCACTGGCCAGTCCCAAAAGTATACATGGAGACTGGAATTTCATCTTGTCCTGAGATGGCTGCAGAGTAGGCACTGCCATGCCAGGGCCCAGGACTGCAGCTTGACAAGGGCACAGAAAGACTAGGTGCAGAAGGGATTGGTGCTGTAAGCACTGTAAGGCTTCGTACACAATGGAGAGTCATTTTGTGCATGTGAGTAATGTCCAGGGACCTCCACAGCTTTGCAGAGAGCCCTGGCTTCAACCAAACTTGGTAAACCCTAGGAAGAGCCAGCTGCCATTGATGAGTCAGCTGAAACAGCTCAAAGCCAGGACTACTCAACTTGGTATGTGCACAGACTACGTTAAACCTTGCAAATTGGTCATATGTCGGTTCTCAGATATATTCAGCAGTTGCACTTCTTCGTGCACAGACATTTCTGCTGGCTCTGAGGTTGAGCTTCAGCTTTGTTGATCCCATTACAAGTTAGCATCCTTTTGAAGGCACTCCTGGCACCTGCACCAAGTACTCCTGTGCAACAAGAGTAAAAGCTCAGCCATAAACTCAGCTGTAGAACTGAGTTCATGAGAAGTGCTGTCCAACATAGCACAGAAAGTGAGCTTGCTTCTAATCACGTACTGTAAACTCAGATTTTACTTAAGCAATTGTAGACACAATCTGAAGAGGGAAGTGAGATTTTTGATGTTAGCCATTTTGCATTTTCTAGAAAGAGTTTATACTAGGAAACTCATCCTGTACCTGTACCACTTCCATCCAGTCGTTCTGAGCTCATTGTTGTGTCAAGAGAGTCTCTGGGAGTCATGTCATTCCCAAGTTTCTGAAAGAGTGAAAAAAGTTCTCATATTAGTAATATATCTGCAATTAATACAATTCAGTATTTCTGTCTGGGAAAAAAACCTTCTAATTTGGAAGCCAATGAGGCAGAGAAAGCAATGATAGTAAGAAATGGTGGATTCTCTCTCTTTGTTTCTGTTCCAGGTCTTGGAGAGCTAAGTGGGAAGAAAACTACTCTGATTTGTAACTAACACTGCCACATGCCTATCAAAGCTGCAATGACACCCTGCCTCCTAAGCAGCAGGTCTCTTAATGTACAGGAGTTGAAACTGAAGGTGCTAGCTGGAAACAGCCTTTTCTCCAAAGATAGCTCCGTATCTAAAAATGTCTTCTTTAGGTTTAAAATAAAGAGCCTTTTTCTGGAAATATGGATTTTGAATATGACTACTGAATGGATATTATGCTCTTCTATATAAAAGAGTAACTTCTTATTTTAGATCAAACTGCAACTACAGAAGTAGCAATACTCGTGTACTTACAAGATTCCTCTAAAACCAAACCGACCTTACTTACTGAAAAGTGCTTAAAGATACCCATCACAAGCACTGCTGGGTGCTCGGCACCTCTAAAGAAAGGGGACTTCTTGTTTATGTGCTGATATTTTGGCTAAGTCTTCTATTCTCAAAAATGGTTTCCTACCTAACATCTTGGCCTCAAAAAAAAACCAAACAGGTGCAGAGACATCATATCATAGCTCTAGCAAAAGTAAGCTTGAAACCTGTGATTTCACCAGGAGCAGCTTATATATGCAGTGCTTGTAAAAGAACCAGCCTCCTTCTACTGGCTTACCTGCTACCAAAGCTTAAGCAGAAGGATAAATGGGAGGATACAGAAAAGGCACAGAAGCGTGGGATATACTAAGCTAGAAAGCCTCACAAAGATAAGCCTAGGGATAAAGGGGCGATTTTTTTGAAACTGAAAAAGTAGGGAGAGATTCCTGCAGGCAGCTTCAATCTTGATCTTGATTTGCTACTTCAAGACAGTGTGGCAAATGACTTAAAGCAAATGATTTGTTCTGATGACCACTGCATTCAGTTATATAACCACACATTAGTCAAGTTCACATGTTCAGGTCACTGCTACTACTACTCCAACACCAACTCTGCATGACTTATGCCGGGATCGGACTATCCCATAGCATTCCCATAGCACTGTTAGAAGCTGCAGTGACAGGACAAGGGGTAATGGGTACAAATTGAAAGAGGAGAAAATCAGACTAGATATTAGGAACAAGTTTTTTACTGTGAAGGTGGTGAGACACGGGGACAGGTTGCCCAGGGAAGTAGTAGAAGCTCCAGCCCTGGCAGTGTTCAAAGCCAGGCTGGATGAGGACTTGAGCAACCTGGTCTAGTGGGGAGGTGTCCCTGTTGGGGGGGGGGGTTGGGACTAGGTGATCTATAAGGTCCATTCCAACCCCTAAAAATTCTATGATTCTATGATTCATAAATTTCCATCATGTGCCATGCAGTGTACATCAAACATGATCACTACCCTTTGGAGGTTACAATCTGAAAGACTGCTCAGTATAGCACATAGATAAACATGGGACAACAGGAAATGCAGGAAGGAGAGAATGGTTATAAGTAGCAGGGGTACATACTTATTACAGAAAAATTGATGGATTTAGAGTGAAAATAGTATTTACATATAAAGGAATGATCTCTCAAATGTCCACACTGGCCATGTCTCTTTCCCCTGTGGTGGTAATACAATACAGGCACTTCAAGAGAAGATTTTGGGGAATGATGGCAAACAGTGTAGTTTGCCTTACAAATTTACCAATACCTCCATTTTGCTCATGGAACCTCACAGCTCCTAAAACAAAGTCTCTTTTCAATGCAACAAAGAAGAGGATGTAGATGCTGAGTGCCTGCCATTCCTGATTAAGATCTGGCAGGGTGATGCTACCTCCTGACCTCTCCACTAAGTCCAAGTGAGTGCTTAAAATGGCACACTGCATTTAGGAGGATGCTTTTAGAATCATCGTTAAACTCCCTGTACTGTAAAACTACCCTGATACAGCTATAACTGTCCACTCTAAGGGATTATATTTCTACAGGTTTTAAGTGTAAAATCATCTGTACGTTAAAAACCATGTGTAAGCCAAACAATGAAGTCTTCCGGCCAGATGTACTCTAGAAATTATGTACTTGTAGGGCCAGAATAGTAAGCTACAGTGCCCATATGGACAAAACAAAATAATCTCCTAAAGCTAACAAACATCAAAGCTTTGTACCACTGGGCAGTTTTTATTCCCATTTCTTGACTGTCATTGACATTTTGGTCAAATTCTCACCTCTCCACCTCCTGAAGTTACATATTTCTTTGTAAGACTGTCTCACTTTCCACTTACTGGACTTCTCTTCCATACCTTGGGAAAAAAACCTGGTTTTTTACAACAATCTCTTCATGGAATGTAAATTCTCACAAACTTTCACTCCTTTTCCTATGTAAATACTGAAGAAAACACGCATAACGCTCAGCTACAGTAATGACTTCGGAGAGCTGCATGACAGTATGAAACCTAATTTCACTGTAACCTTCTTCCCTCTCGAGTTATAGGACTACTGGGGAAAATTGACCATGGGCAGAGACAAGTACAAAAGTCAGTGCTGACATCCATTAGTGTAGTACTTAAAAATGCAATTAAGATGTGAGCATGTTTGGCTACCCACTGTACACACATTGCAAACTGCTTATGGGCCCAAGACAACACTAAACACTCACTGCAAAAATTTACTCTGAGAAGTCAGATCAGTGCAGGTGAATTTATTATAGAGTCATACAATCAGCTAGGTTGGAAAAGACCTCCAAGATCATCAAGTCCAACCCTACCATGGTTACTAGACCATGGCACTAAGTGCCACATCCAGTCTCAAGTTAAAAACCTCCAGAGGATGGTAAATCCACCACCTCCCTGGGCAGCCCATTCCAATGCCTGATCACTCTCTCCGTAAAAAACTCTTCCTAATATCTAACCTAAATGTCCCCTGGCATCATTATTTATCATGCAGATAAATAATGACGAGGCTCTGCCTGTAATAGGAAACCATGCAAGGCTGGGAAGCACTGCAGTTGGGTGCCATTGTGAGTGAATAAACAGGTTACAGATGATGGTTTGCTCATAGGCCTCGCTCCAGGTATTTAAGAATCCAGATTGTAACACTAGATGGAGCTAAAAGATCTTTTTATGTGCGCCCCGTGGCAACACTAACCCGCAAATACTTGTCTCTACCATTAGTGCCAATTTGCACGTTGTATTCTAAGCAAAAGGAAACAAAAATGCATTTACCATCTTTCCTTCTACTGTGCACCTGCTCATCACTTGTATCTGTAACAAGACTGTGGTAGGGTATGAATGAAATAGTAAATTCCTTCTGGCTTTGTTTTCATGTAAAATAGCTCAGAATATAAGCAGCCATCTGCACCTTAAAGGGAAATACAATTTTCTATCATAGTGGAAGTCTGATAAATTTGAAGATGTTAGGGAGCTTGATATCATACCCATCCTAAAAAACGTAACAGCGGTGGGATGCTGTCCTCTGTAGCCCAAGCCTCAGGACACGGTATTATTTTCACCTTCATGAATATCATGAATAAAAGTGCAAACCTAAATTATTCAATATTGTGATCTAGGATGAAATATGTGAAAAAAATCTATGGAACAGCAGTTCAATTTTGTGTCCTCTGAGTAACATTAAAATGGATAACTCAGTGCTCAGCTGTGTACAGATTCCTGTTTCAATTCAGTTTTCTTGTCCCCCTTGAATAATATATATATACACACACACATATATATATACACACACACACACATATATACACACACACTTTTGCATTCCATAAATATAAGGTTTTTTAAAAAAATCTTACAAAAAATAAGATCAACAGTATTATTTTCTTGAAAATTAAACCCGAAATAAGAGGAGTAACCTTTCCAGCCACTAAAGAGCAAAGGGTGGGGGGAAAAAACCTGGAAAAAGACAACAACTTTTCCTTTTGATACACGGAATTCAAGTTTTCAATCAATGCTACGAAAACTCTTCAATCAAAGAGAACTTTTACTCTTACCATATTAAAAAAAAAATTACACATTCTAATATTCTACCTCAGTCATGTCCTTCCAGATTTTACTCACTATAGATGACAAGTGTTAAGAACCCAAAAAGCACAAAGCATACATAATCACGCAGTTGTAAAAATGTATATAATCCAGAATAGCTTGGTATTTTATCAGTTACAGGCAGGGCATAATGCTCTTATTTAAAACCATATGGCATTTCACTTGAAAACTCGGTGCTTTGGAAATCAATAAGACTATTCATGGGCATTACTTAAAATCAGTGACAAAGGTGGTAATTGGTCATTTCATTACAAAAATTGTTTTCATGCTAAGGATCCCTTTAATGACCCACAGACCACTGTATTAATTTGAATCTGCTTATGACAAGTGTCTGCTGGAATGGCACACACATCATGGCAAGCACTATAAGACCATGAAGAAAGGTAAATATGGACCTTGGGTGCCTTGCTTTGTTACAGCAGGACAATTCAGTACCGTTAAAGGAAGGTAAACAACGAAGCTTGCAGAAGAGCTTTGTTTTAAGGTAACACCTTCCAAATTACAGGGGACTATGGTGGGGAGTAGATAGCATCTGAGTGCCCTGCACATTGGAATGGAAGAGAGGAGTGCAAAAGGGCTGACTTTTCAGTAATTGTGAAACATGCCAACTGCAGCTGGCAAGACACAGAGGAGAATAATGGGGAAGACCAATGGGAAATGGGCATCAGACAAAACAGGCCGGCACAAAATGCCTTGGAGGAATACAAGGATATTCCACTCTGCAGGTTTGCAAAATGAAGCAGAGTTCCTGTCCAGCATCAGGACCTGACAGAAGAGAAAATTACAAAGAATGAAGGGATTCCAGACAGACAATTGGGAATAATTTTTTCTTTCTTAACATATGCTTATTTTCTTTCAGTGTTAGTATTTGAAATACAGAAATCAAAGGCATAAAAATAATTAGGTGTGGTACAAAAGGATATAAAAATATAGAAGTGCAACAAGAAGCTAAATAGTTGAAAAAAGTGATTGCAAGCAGATTTACTTCTCTGCATGGAATATATAATTTAAAATCTCTCCATCTGTCTACATCACCTTCTGAAAGAGAAGCATACAGATAGCTACCACTGTAGTTAACTCTGCCAAATACCCGAGGTCCTGGTGCACAGGGAGCACACAGTGAGAAATATGTCCCAGCTTTACCTTTTCTCAAGTACACTTCCAGTATGCATTATGAACAAACCACACATCATACAAAGTGGAGATATCCAAGCTGTGCTTACTAGTCGTCCCAAAATTATTCTGTAAGACATGCAAACAATCACATGTCCTCTTCTGTGCTTGTGATGGTCTGATATTAGGTACAAGAGCTGGTGTCACCTCCTCCACAAGAGGAGAGAAAGCACAGGCTTAAGGGTGCTACTCCTGCTCTATGTGTGTGTGTAACCTACCCCTTGGCGAGTATACATGTGTTCAACCATCCCAGCAGAAGCAATTCTCTTGCAGGAACACCATAATCCCTGTTGGAAAGCAGGACTGATGTGTCCAGCCCCAGCCCCCCACCCTTTGCAGATCCAATCCACCTCTCCTGAAAACACCCAGCACTTGCTCATTTTTTTAACAACTCAAGAGAAATCAAATTGCCTTCACCTTCTGAGCAGAGGCTGCTCTCTTCTCCTGCTTGGCTTTCATTTCTGCAAGAAGTCCACTGCCCATAACTTGCACACCGTATCTCCGGCCTCCTTGTGGGCTTCCTTTGCTGTCACCCCTCTCAGTTTTTGCCACATCATCTGGCTGCACCTCCTCCAGTGAGTCTGGTGTCTTTAATTCCTCAGATCGCTCTGTACCACCGTTCTGCTCTGCAGGCTTTACCTCCTTCTTGCTTGTGTCTACAGCTGGACCTTTTGCAGAAACCTTGGGCGAGGAGGGTTCCTCTGCCACCGACACAGTCTGGGGACGTTCAGATTTGGAGCCTCTTGATTTGATTAAGTTAAGGAAGCCACTCTTCCTTGAGTCCCTTTTCTTCTTTTCATCACCTCCTTCACTGGGCTCACTGCTGTCTGAACTTTTAGTTGATGGTCTCCTAATAAAAGACACAGACATTTTACACTTTTCTCCTCACCCTTCCTCCCTCTCTTTTAAATAGTACAAAACAAATCCTTCTGGGCAGAGCCAATCTTTTGACCCATATGTTGCCTTAGGCCAAATCATTAGCTGGTGTCTCTAAATTAAAAACTAGACAATTAACATTGATCATACCATCTTCATACCATCTTGAGGATTCCTGTGCTGGCTTTGTGCATGGTGTAATGAAGACAGGCAACTGTTTGATCTGCACTGGGCATCAAGCTGTTTCCAACACCAGACAGCTCTAACCAAGCTGCCTATGCACATATATACTGTACTTGCATGGCCAGGTTTTGATAACAGGGGAACTACACGAGTGGCTTCCGTGAGTAGCTGCTAGAAGCTTCCTCCATGTCCAACAGAGCCAATGCCAACAGGCTCCAAGACAACCCCACCAGTGGCTCAGGCTGAGCCCATCAGCGATGCTGGTTAGTGCCTCTGGGACAACACACTTAAGAAAAAAACCTGTGCAACTGCAGCTGGAGAGAGGAATGAGAATATGTGAGAAACAACTCTGCAGACACCAAGGCCAGTGAAGAAGGAAGGGGAGGAGGTGCTTCAGGCACCAGTGCAGAGATTCTCCTGCAACCCATGGTGAAGACCAGGGTGAGGCAGGCTGTCCCCTTGCAAGTCATGGAGGTTCATGGTGGAGCAGAGATCCACCTGCACCCAGGGAGGACCTCATGCCAGAGCAGGTGGGTGCCCAAAGGAGGAAGAGACTTTGGGGGAAGCCCACACTGGAGAAGGCTCCTGGCAGGAGCTGTAGACCCATGGAGAGAGGACCTCATGTTGGAGCAGGGGAAGAGGGTGAGGAGTCCTCCTGCTGAGGAGGAAGTAGCAGCAGAGACAATGGGTGATGAACTAATCTCAGCTCTTATTCCCTGCACTCCTGTGCCACTGGTGGGGAGGAGGTAGAGAAAATGATGAGTGATATCTCCCCTGCCCTTATCTTGACCAACAAGCCTTTTACTATGTTTTCTCTCCTCTGTGCAGCTGAAGGAGGAGAGTGATAGAGAAGCTGGGCACAGGGAAATGATGAGTGATATCTCCCCTGCCCTTATCTTGACCAACAAGCCTTTTACTATGTTTTCTCTCCTCTGTGCAGCTGAAGGAGGAGAGTGATAGAGAAGCTTTGGTGGGCACAGGGTCAACCACAACATACAATTTCACTCTGCTCCATTTCCAGAGTGCACTACCTCTGGTTTGTATCTGCGTATTAATAAAAGGAGAACAACTGATCTAGGCACATAATTAACACAGCTTTGGGGAAATCTTGTTCCTTAAGGGCCTTCCTTGAAAGAGGAACTAGCTGGCACAGTCAACTTCTCTCAATAAGGAAAGGAACATAGAGAGATCACTTTTATAGTGCAAATGCTCGTCCTCAAAAAAACCCCAACAAACAAATAAACACAAAAGCAAAACCAAAAAAAAAGAACCAAACCCCAAAACAACCCATCTGCCAGTAAAATTTTCTACAAGCATCTTCTGAGCAGAGTATTCAGACTTGAGGGGAAAGCTGGGTACATAACATATCTGCATAAGAGTACCCAACTTGGAGAGAGAGCCACTGGTGTTCACAAATACAGCAAAGTTCCTTAGCAATGGGTATGGTCATGGACAGGCAAACATGGATGGTGCAAGTTCATGGGAACATCTGAAACGATCAGCTGGCAAGTGCCCATGGGAAGTACAGGAGGATGAAGTAGTCTAAGCACTCTGAACTTAATCTAGCTAGTCCATTTTTTAAAGCTACCATAATTTCACCACTACACGTAGTATATCACACATGGCTTCACATGTCACTATAGATATTTATAATTCAGTGACTTTAAAACATTTGCTTTTCCTGCCACAGCTATCTACCAGTTAGCACCTACCATTTTCCTTAATGGATGTCACATACAGCACAGAAAGGTTCATTCCAAGTTGCCTGGAAATCACCCTTGCTTTCTCATTTATTTACGTATTTGTGTGTGTGTGTGTGTGTGTGTGTGTATGATTGTAAGAACATCTAGATGCATAGTTCTGTAAATATACAACCAGCTACAAAGCAACTGTATAAACCTTATATAAAGCTGAAGGAGACATATCTTTCAGATTAATTTATTGCCTAAATCTGGAATACGACAAATTGGTCAGGCACATCTTTAACATATTTCTAAACCAGCATAAATCTACTGCCATCTCTGAAAACACTGTGCCCAACAGCAGTTCTCACAAGACAGAGACACCCATGCGTACTGCTAGCACCGGAGAGATTCTCAACCAATACAAAGCTCTGCTTCAGCTCTAATGAGCTTCACTGAAAGGTAAAATGAAGGCAACTGAATTACAAAAATATGCATTAGTCATTAATCCCCCCCACATGGTATATTAAAGCAATTTATTTCAAAGTAGCCATTTTTAAGGACAGATAATTGAATTCACAGTGTCTTGACTACTAAGGCATTTTCTGATTTTGACAACAGCAACCCTGGATATTGGGAACAGAAGTCAAACACAGCTCAAAAGAGCTACTTGCCCTGATATCAAAATGGACTTGAAATTTTTTAAGTAACTTCTTAAAAAAAGAACTGAACTTACTTTGAATCCATTTTTGTCACTTTCTTAGTGAAAAATTCATCCACACCTTCATCCACTCTCCCCATGAGGCCATTCTGATCCCCTTCTGGAGGTACTCCAGCAGACACCTGATGGAAGAAAAAATGCTCTCTATATAATAATCTAAGCATATTTGTTCCAATGATAATAATTAAGAGTTAAGATATTATAAAAATTGTGTGTGCCGACCAAAGCTCAATGCAGACAACAGAATCACCACCTGAATTCCCCCTTTAGTCAGGCCAGTTGACACGTTACATAAAACACAATGTAACCCAGAACACCAGTGACAAACTGGATGCTGCAATGCATGAGATCAGAAATCAAATGTCTTGGCCTTGTGAGGACAGAACACTAGATCAGTTAGAAAAGAAAAAAAAAGAGCAGTTAAGGAAAAATTAAATCCTGAGGAGGTGTGACCTGAAGAGTAAGTATTTTCAACAGCCAGCTGTTTCCCTATTCAGAGAAAAATACATATCTTGGATTTTGGACTGAGAGATACAGAAACAGAGCTCCAGCATGCTAAGAGAACCTTTTATAAATCATTCAATCCAAAAGCAGAGACTCTAAACACAGAAGCAGGTGTTTCATTTTAAGAACTGAACACAGATTTGTCTGAAAATGGCAAACCTGCTCCCTGCCTTTGGTTTCAATGCCCACATTTTGAATATGGGTGACCTGAGGCATATAAACCAGGCTGGCTTAGAAATACCTGCCAAGCACAAAGGCCCTGTGAAGATTAGCTGATGACTCTGCAGCCTCCTGAAGATTAAACAAGGAGTCTCCTTGGAGGATTTCTCATGTGCTCTAGCTCCCGTATGTGGCTTTGATGTGGAAAGGCTCTATTACCAGTAAAGAGATTTCCTTCAATTTAAATGCCATATGGAAACCTTTTGGGTGACTACAGAGGACTCCACAAGACTCAACCCAGTTGCATTCTTGGTAGTACTAAGGACCAGGAATCAGTTTGCCACAAAATAGCAGGGTTTGTAATTTGAAACAAGTCAAATCAAGGAATCTCCTAGTTACTCAGTGTACTCCAAACTTCCCTTTTGATGTGGAATACAAACTCTTTTCTATGCCTCTAAAAAGAAAATATAAATACTCTTAAAAGCTGCTGTTAGCATCAAAACCAGTCTCATTAAATCAGGACAACTGATGGCATATGAACTAATGCTTTGACACAACCATGAAACTTTTTACTTTCCATGGTTGAACCTTGTTAGAAGCCTAGTATTTATTTTGTTATCAAAGTTAATAGCTAATATTTTATTGATATCTACTGTATCAATCTAATACTCATCTGGTAATGATTAATTTGTTGCCAGTCAAACTGGCAAACTGTTCTATAAATACCAGTTTTATTCTAAGAAGCACAATGATTTATCAGATTTCCAACTCTGCCACCTTCAGTATTTTCTGTAGAGAACTTGTTTAGCTGGAACATCTGATACTAGGCAACAATGCACATATTAACATCTGGATTGGTCACCACCAGTGTCTGTCTCAGTCAAAAACCTGTTATCACTGACATCTCAACTGAAACATGCAAACCAAAAGTGGCTGACACATTCAAACAGAAATGAGAAACCACTCAATATTGATACTGGAGGCCTCCAGAAAGTAGAAACAAACATGTAAGTATCGAAAGCAAGAGCATCTCCTGCAGGGGAATTAATATTAGAATCCAATTATCTACCTCAAAATAAAAAACAGTTTGCAGTTCCTAAAAATTAACTAAAGATATATACAAATGTTGAGGGCCTAAGAAGGTCCCCAAGGCACAGGATTTTCTTATAGCTGTTTATTGTAATGTCTTTTAGTGAAGATTTCATTTGTCAGTGTTTTAGTTTTATTTTTATTCTTTTTAGCTTAAGTTCAAACGTGAGTCTTCCATGTTTCTTTATTAAGGAAAAAAACTGGCTTGGAAGCAGAAACAAATAAGATGAATCACAATCTCATGCATTAGAGATTCACCTCTTTGCTGCACCAAATCTTCACATATCAGGAAAGAACCCATGAGGTTAAGATCACACAAAAATCTAAAGGATAAACAACGGTTCCATCGTACTGCTTCAAAGCTACCTGGGGTGAGTGATGATAAAGCTTTCTTTTTTCCCCCCCTCTTTCTTTTCCCCCTTCTGAACAGTCATTCCAGCAAAAACTGACAAAACTATCAATCTTTCTTCTTCCCACCCATCCACCCCTAGTTTAAACTTTACATTGCTCCTTTTTTTCCTCAATTTTCTCCTTTTTTTCTTACATTTTTCAGCTTACAAATCTGTTTTCCAGCAAAACCAGAGAAGTACAACCACAAATCACCTGAGACCCCTTAATTACTAAATAGAAACAATGGGAACAGCAAACAACCCGACAAACCTGTTTCAAGTGGCAGAAAAGTTCAAGAATTTTCCACTCACATTTCAAGTGCTTTTCCTAACCACTGCTTTCTGCATTCTCTAAGTGGCAAAACCAGCAGCAAATGAACTCTGCAAGCAATGCCAGAGGCCACCCATGACCCTCGCCTTCAAAATTTTGCTTTTTGATTTTCAGAAGCATCAAAACAAACATCCTAAGTCTTTCAAAAATTTGTTTGGACTCGTTATGAGGTCAGAACCAGTAAGGAACTAAATGGTCTATTAAAAAAAAGGACAGGTACAAATGGGTGTAAGTAAAAAAGCTCCTTTCAGCTTCTGCAACTAAATAAACTCCGAATTTCCTAATTAATTCAGTATGGATGAGCATTCCCACAGCATTACACTAGAATGGGAAGTAACGCTTTGCCCCTACAAGAAGTAAACTTTTTGTTTCTGTTAAACAAGATATTTTGTGTCCTACTTCCGTGCCTGGTAGAGAAGCACTTGCCCCTCCTGTGCTCCCACTCCTTCCACATCCCTGTGCTGATGGCACAGGATGAGCTGAGTACATTTGGAAGCAACTGGGAAAACATGTGTGTTCTGCAGCATTGGAACTGGAAGAAGTAAACACAGATGTGTTTTCACTACATGGAGACCAGTCCATCCTTCTGCTACCTCTAACCTTCCCTGTAAAGGACAAGGGAATGGAAAATTGGCTTGGATATCCCCTCTGTTTGAAGGTTTCTCTGTTTCCAAGTGGTGCAAAAAGCACCCTACTGACTGATATGATCTTTCCCAATATTGGGGAAATTTTCAAGGATCCTCTCCGTTGACAATCCTCAGAAAGCAGAAGAGACCACAGGCATTCATTACTAGGCAGCCTAACTCTGAGAAGCAATGGCTGCCCCTTGATAAGGGTTACTTATCATATCAGCTCTGCTCTGCTGCTGTGAGATAACTCTGTAACTCCTCCAGATCTGTCCTTACATACCCCGAGGACACAACGTAACAGAAACAAATCTTTATTGATGTGGTATGCCAAAGAAATGGAACTGTGGGAACTCCACGCACATATATTGAGCTCACACCGATGCCTTTCGTAAACAGACAGTGTTCTTCTGTTTCCCTTTTCTAAGGCAGGCTCCAGCATGAAAAACAGATCTGTGACTATGCAGATTTGCTGGCCCAACCACCATCTTCAGCTAAGGAGCTGTGGGAAGCTGGGTGCCACAGAGTAGCTCCTCTGACAGCTGATAGAAATATGAATTCATGCCAAGTTACCACATCTTAATGCAGGCAGAGTAAAAAGGATTAAGACTTAACAAACCCTTGGAACATAATTGAAAAGTCTCATGATATTTTGTGCATTTCCTGTGAAAGCTCCAAGTATCTCCAGAAGCTGCTTCCATGGAAAAAAACAAGAGCAAAATAAAAAAAAGGACAGAACATATCCTGAATTTAGGCTGTGTCAAACAAGACAAAAAGCTTGTAACAGAGACAGCACACTGAAAGACAGGAATACCAGAAGAAAAATTGAAGTTACTTATGGCTTTTAAAACGTTAACAGCTTTCCTCATTGCATTGCAAGACCTGACTTGTGGCAAAAAAGCAATCAACACATGACACTGCCAGCAATATTTTCATGTAGACTCACTGCTGCTTGGCTGGGCTGCTGCTTTTTATTCCTTTTGGGCCTTAATTTTGTAAAATGTTCCAATTTCCTCCCTTCTTCTGATGGCAGCTCTGAAATGAATCCAGAAGTCCGTTTGTCTGGCCTGCTGGAAGGAAATGGTGGGTCTTCTATATGGATAGGTACTTCTTCCAGTGCTTTATCTAGATCAAATTCCATTTCTAAGAGAAATCAAAACTTTCTAATTAGATTTAACATGATATTTAAAACAAAAGACAATGCCATTCCTCTCTTTTATGATAAACAACTATAAGCACATTTAGAGAACTCAGCCACAATATGTCTGTGAGCAGACAGAGCACTGTGAGCAACTATTTACTATCAAACACACTAGCAGAGTCACAAAACAAAGCAGTCAGTGTGGGCCTCAAATGCAACCCAGAGGGAGGGAGAATCACCTGTGCTTTTCAATCAACAACTATCTAGAACCACCTCAGGCAGGCAAAGAAACAAAAAGGTTTTAAGAAATTCTCACTTACCAAAAGCTCTGGACACTGGTCGGAGCATTCTACTGTGGATGCTTTTCCTTTTTGATTTAGGAGTCATCTATCAACATAAAAGAAAACAAAAATTACTCCAGGGGACAGAAGGAATGACAACAAATCAATTCTTCAAGCCTGTGTACCATTTCAAGATGTGACTTGGTTTAACACCAGAAGGGAATGTTTTAGTTCCCCTCTTTCTCAAACATTCACAACTTTTTCTAAATTGACGTTTTGTTCAACTGACTTTGAATAGAATCAGGGAGATAGTTTATTCTTCCCATTAAAACTGTAGGCTGTACACAGGATGATTATTGAAACTGCCCAAGCATTAACTCTTTGATCCCCAACCGAAAAGCAAAGGAACTATTAAAACCTCACCTCTGCATTTGAGATCACGAGGCATGAGAAACTTAATTACTTCGTCCAGAACTGCATAGTTAATGACAATACCAGGAATAGTCTCCCTCTTGTTCTGGCTTTTATTTTTGATACAAAATACACCTTCTCGGTACATGTGTTAGTGACATACTACTGTGAATCTATGCCTCCGGACACCATCACATAGCTCACTGATCTTCCCTAGGAAAATCAGTCTTGGAGCACACAGCCTTTCTTCAAAAAAACAAAAACACCATGTCAGCATCAGCAGCAAACACACAACTTGTCTGGATTTTAGATATGCTGAGAGTAGGTGAAAAGTTACTTCATCATACATTCAACACAGTTACTGAATTTATTAGTCTTCTCATCTTCACATTCACAGAAAGAAAGGAGTATGTTGCCTTAAGAACACAAATACCCAGACTTAAGATCCAAGTTTGTTATTTTTGGAAGAAAGTTGCCCTTCTTTCCTTGACTGAACTCTTCTGAAAGTTTGCATGGCAAGAAAGACAGTTTTGCTACCGGAAATCCACACGTCACCAATTCCAGACCTCTCAACATAGCTCTGGATTGTAAGACTTCTTGTTTAAAAGATGACCTGCAGGTTTTCTTAAGACTTAAATTAAACTAACTCAGGTTCTGCAAACATGGGCTCCTTTTGTAGTTGAGTCGTACATGCTGACTTTAGTCATATCCATATACTTCCATTTACTTGCTAGTCTTGAAGCCTAGTGGCTTCAAAATCTGGAGTATCATTCAGGAAGCTGTTATGGCTTGCAACTCATTAACAAAATTGTTAATAAAGTTTAGTAGTATCCATTTTATATGAGCCAGAAAAGACATAGCTGACATTGACCTTTCAGACAAATCATTAACTGTTTAAGGTAAACATTTCCTAGTTTTTATGTATGGAAAGTCCAGTGCACAGATTTAGATGTACTGAATTCATATTCCCAAAGTAGTCAGGAGGATTATTATGCCACTATTATCATGCTCAGGATTATGACAGATTTTTGGAACAGGACAGCAATTACCCATCTTCTCAAGACCAGAAAAGGACTTGCAGACTACAGAGCAGGCAATGACAGCACTACCTGGGCAACAAAGCTCTGGTTTTATTGCAAAGCACATTTCTGGGGAAAAAAAAAAAGATATCTTCAGCTGTTGCAGGTTTCCACTTACACATTTGAGAAACATCAGTAAATGACACAATAGTTTTAAGACCAGCCAGAAAATACCACCTGAGAGGACTTACCCTGAAACTAATGAGCAAGCAAAAGTTTGCTGCATCAAAAGCTGGGACCTTACTTTCAGAGTTATCGATAAATTACCGGGTGGCAAGAGGCCATAAGGAAGAGTTGAAGCAGTGCAGTATTTGGGGGACAGCAATTATAAGTCACTGTCAGTAGTCCTGGGTTTTTTTTCCCCTGGCTAAGGTATATTTGCAGGCATTTTGGCCTACTTCCCGATTTTTTTTAGGCGGTGTGACTGGAAACTACATCTAGTAGGATAATGTAGCAACTCATGCGCTAAAGAAGATCAGAAAGGAGGAAAGAAAACAAGGCTGATGGGAGATCTCTGAGTAACTGCACAGCCACAGCCAGTGTTCAGAGTGCTCCTGCATGAACACAGACAAGCTGAAAGCTGCATCAGCCCAGGGCACTGACGTAAAACAGCACGGGGCAAGTTTTGAGGTTCCTGTGAAAGGACTTAAACGCTCCTAACGCCTCTCTGACAGCCAGGAACGGGGTGATTTCATCTTCCTTCCCAGACAAGAAAGTGCCCCCAGATGACCCTGCAGAGCTTGTGCTGATGACCATAAGCCAGTCTCTGAATTACGGCTATAACTTACTGTCAGCTTGGCATGATCCATCAGCAGCTTGGTTGCTGGGGATAAAGGCAGAGGGATAGAGATGCCTCCCATTTGTTTTAACAGCATGAATAACAGCTCTATGTACACTTCTATTTGAAAACCTTCTGTTTTCTAGTCTGTTTTGGGAATGCACAGATGAAAGGCTTCTTGCCAAGTGAACTTTCTAGATCACACACAGAGCAAAATGGGTCAAAGCATTAATTTAACTAGGCCAGTGTGCTCTTTTTACAAAATATTAGGCTTAATCTCTGCTTAAAATCTCAGCCACCACACAGTATGCTACAGCAGCAGTGCACATGTCATTACTAGAGGAGATATCTCAACTCCCCAGCCTGAGCCCCATTTCCCATAGTTCATGGAAGCAGTTCAGCTTTGGCAGACATGCACCTTTTGCCTTCCCACACCTCTGGCCCCACAAGCACAACGTGGCTCTCCTGTCTTATGTTTCACCCGTGGTCTTTAGAGAGGAATGGCTGTTAGTATCAATCTCCCCTCCTTCGCTTCTTCTGCATCTTCCAGGGGCCTCCCATTCTAGCAGATCACCTCCTGAACTTCTTCCTTGTTTTGCCTGTTTTGCCATGAGCACGCTGTGGGCTGCTTGGCAGAACATACAAAAATATGCATCTCTGGATCTTGGGAGGACCTCTTGGAAGTCTGTGTGCACCTGTGCCACTGAGATCTCTGGAAGATGGCTCACAAACATACCCTTCTGAAGTAGATGGGAACCAGCAAATCTCTACCATGCTCCCAAACAAGGGCTTACTTAGACACTATGATGTGTCCATGCTAACTTTAAACTCCCAGGATCTCTTCCTGTGATCAGTTTTCCAGATTCCTCCCTTCTGACTTCCTTCCTCACAAAACTATCTGAGTTCTCTGGAGTGTTCAGAAATGATATTAGCAACTGTGGAAGAACACTAGTACCTTGGGAAATAAAAACAACTGAAATCACTGTTTTTGAATGCTAGAAAACAACATATTTTTAGCAACAGGGTCTCCGATACTCTACTTTCCTTTTTTATACAGATAATTGAAACTACTCTCAATGCTGAAGGATATGCTGATTTCCATGTTTTTCTCCTCCTACTCCAAAGTAATTTATATTCAATCCTATTAGATACAGGGATGCTCTGTGACCCTCCTGTCACTTTTCTTTCAAAAGATTTCAAACGAACTAATGAACGACTTGCCGCTCCCTCTTGAAATTCAGCTCCCCAACCAGCCTCCCTTCAACGCTCCTTCCTACAAAACAACATATGGGTTTTCAGCTTCAAGAATGCATTAAGGGCTATTCTTTCATAAGCTGTATGATGCTTGAATATAAAACCAAATCAACAGAATTTCCTTCTGAGCAGTAACATTTGTGCTTAGACCTCTAACATCAGCACTCGGCTTTAGTTTGGTCTTAAAGCCAAGGGATCCTTTAAGTTCAGATACTACATTAGCTGAACCTTTTTGTAAACCCAATCTCATCCCTGAGCTGCTGCCTATTTCATTTGTAGGTGCAGATGGATGGCACTACAGCCTCCCAGGAGACTCACAAGGCAGCACAGAGGCAAATGGAGCACAAAAACATAAACAAATAGGCCAGAAACAGCAGAGCTAAAAAAATACTTACACTTGTACAGCAGAGAGTCTCCATGCAGCAAAAAAGAAAGAAAAAAGAATATGAATGGGGAAGACAAAGCAATAGCAGTTCTCAGGAAAGAAGGCAAAACCAGAAAGCACCAAAATAAAGAAAACTAAAGCCAAAATATCTGGAAGTCTTAGCAAGAAAGGTGACATGCAAGAATGAGGTAAAAATCCCTTGTATTTGGGGGTGCTATATACTTTGTATTTCCAGAGGATAACCAGAGAAGGATGTGATCTCTTGTTTGATCTATAGTGGGACAAATTCAGGTTTTCTGATGCTTGTTTCCAATACATGACATTTGCCAATGGTGCCAACCTGCCACTTGCTGTCTTAATGTACTGTGTTTTTTTCATTTTACAGGCACCAGTAGTGACAAAAATAGAAAAGTAGTTGTTATTTCCTTGTCTGAAGGAAGCTTCTGAACTAAAAACTGGCATTTTGTTGTGGAAAGCAGGCAAGCAAGGAAAACAAAACAAAGCTTCTCTTGAAAGCATGAAAAAGGAAGCAGGTCTGTTCTCCTGAGGTTTAAATAAACCTAATCCAAAGCAACAGCATTTTTCCTCCCCATAAGGAAGTTTAGAGGTGCAGGCTTGCGTGCACTTTTGGCACACTAGGAGAATGCTGTTCCATTATTAAAGCATAACCTTTCCTCTTCCCTTCAAATAAAAGGAAGCAGTACAGCCATCATATGAAATGAAGCAATGCCATATCCGAACTCTTGTATGGGTCATGATCAATCATGCTCCTCTTTAATTCATAGTAAGAAAAAACAATTATTACAAGTGTGGTTTTGTCTCCAAGTTGAATGGGAACTGCTGCTATAGCAACACTGCAGGTATTAGCAGTAGCTTTGTGGCAGAAGTCCATAGCCACGGTCAGGATAGAACTCCTCAGCAAGAATGTGCTGCATGTTCTTGCACAGAGATCCTCTCCTTCATTTTCCTACTGTCCTCAGGGTTAGTTGTTTGTTTCTCCCGTTTTTGTTTTGTTGTTTTTTTTACCTTCAGAAACTTTATGCAAGAGTTCGTAGCTAACAATGACTGAGGCAAACCTCCTCATTACACTCATTTTTGTATACTATCCACGTGCACATACGCTCTTACTCAATCTCCCTGTCAGAATCTATATTCTCTCTTCTCTTGCCCATCTTCTATACTATCATTCACTACGGCAGCTCTGAGATTGCTGGAGAAACTGCAGAATCCATTGACAACCATCTCAAAAACTGAAACAATCTTTAAAAAGTTCTCCAGCACACTTCAAAAATAAATCTGCAACATGATATCTCTTTCAGACAGCATTTGTGGCAGTACTCCAGTGTGTTCTTTGTATGTAATGCATAGGAAGGAAAGTTATTTATATTATACAATCAGCTGGAAATGTGATTAGGACCAAAGTGCAGAGTAACACACATAAATGGAAGCAATCCCAGGATTTGGGAGAGTTTGCAGTCTATAATCCTGATCCAACCAGGGCTTATGAAACTCCCACCTTCCACACTTTAGTGATCTCACCTAAGTGGGTGTGACTACTGAGCCACTTAAAAGTTAAAAGGTGTTAAACACATTGTGTGTGGGGAGTAAGGAGGGAAAAGAAAGCACACAGCAGGCAACAGGTTAGACAAGGAAGCACCACTAAGCAAAGCAAAGACTAAGGGACTGGCCAGAAGTCACCATGGAACCTGCATTCTTTGCAAGGAACCTAATGCCAATCTTCAGATCCCTTTAATGCTACTGACCATGAGGCTTCTCAACCCTTCCCTTTGTTAGCCCTCAGCATAATTGCTCAATAAAGTGGTCTGACTCCCAGTGCACATGGGCCATTGCTGAAGACAGAACACCAACCCACAACCAAAAATCCCAAGAAAATGAAACCCAAACAAAACCAGAAATGACATTGGGGAATCATAACAATGTGCAAATGGGGCAGGAAAAATATTTTTAAAATATTTTAAAGGATTCTTACAGAACATTTTTAACCAGTGCTGTAGCAGTTCAGCTATGTGTATTTTGTGGGGTATCTCTTTTTAAGAAAGAGGCATAAAAAACCAAGGTGTTTTATCACAAGTCATCCTGCTTTCTTTTGCTGTAAGGAATCCTGACCTGCAAAGCTGGCTGACACCATTTCAGTCAATCAACATTTCCCATGCTTCTTCTAGCCTCCTAACTACCTTTGACAGAGCTGTCACATATCTGTTGTCTCAGTTAAAAATAAATAAATATATCAAGTTATACTTTATAAAGCAGAGCAGTAAATTGACCAACTTTGGGTTTTGCATATGAATCTCTGGACACACAAGGGTCTCATCACCTCTACAGAAAGCCTCAGAAACCAGAATGTTGTTATTGCTTGCTTCAACTACTGAAGATTTTATGCCTTGATTTCCAAGGTAAAACCATCTGCATGGCTTCAGAAATTCAGTTACATACTTCGCACTAGCAGTGATGGCAACCTGAATCACTGTCCTTAGAATCTTCCCCTTGAGTGCCATTGTCCTTGGGAAGTCAAATGCAATGCTACAGTCTATGACAGCTAATGGAGTAATTTTATAGGAGACAGGAGAGCAAAGCCCCTAACGTTGTTTATAAATCAAGGCCAAGCTGCAATAGGCTGCTGTCTGTTGATACAGCTGTTCTGAATGTAGCAGCTATGCATTTTTACATCAACAGAGGATCTAGTCCTTACCTTTATTTTTCAGAGTTCTGTTCTCTATATGGAAATACCATATATAAATATGGCATGCACATAATCCAGAAGTATGTTTGCTTATTTCCTTCCCTTCCTCAAGACTTGAATTACCCGAGAAGGAGTTATGGCTCAGAATTAATTCAGACTTCCCTTCCTCAAGACTTGAATTACCCAAGAAGGAGTTATGGCTCAGAATTAATTTAGGAAGTCTCATCTAAACCAGCCCAACCTTTAGAATTATTCTGTACATAAATATTTTCTGAAAGAAAAGGAGTAGCACTGCAGTATGATCAGCTCAATAGATTTGCCCTTGAGCTTGTTTTATTTTACTAGCCAAGAAACCTTTCCTTTTCTGCGTGCTGAGCTGTGGCTCATGTACTCTGTGGTATTTCACCAAGCATTTCAATACATTCTTTTAATTAATAATTCTGTACTTGCATCTTTCAAGTCACGCAAAATTCCTGCTAATAAACATTCCTGCACATAAACAGTCAAAGCTTTTATTATGAAGAGTAAAAAAACCAGATGCATGAATTAAACTGAGTAGTTCCTAAAACTATTAAACCGAATGTTTAATTTCATGTTCTGAATTAGTATCCTGCAAGGAATTCTGCCTGCAACTAACACATGTGAGAGAAAAAGCAATTCTCCATATCATCAGTTCTGTTTTTGACTTGTTGATGAAGAGGCTAGTGGCATCTTCAACAGCAGCTGGGCTTCAAGATAAACAAAGAGGATGGTTCCAACTAATTTACTTTAGTTTTCTTAGTTATTTTAGTTCAAAACTAGGTGCACAGAGATGCTGCAGGTCGGATAGCACAAACTATCTCTTTTATGTCACCACACTCTGCTTTCTTGTCAGTGTCCGTTACCTTCAGCCGGCAAATGCTGAACCAAAAATTACTTTGCTCATGGCCTAATCTTACACACAGTAAGAAGTAAGAGCTCTTAAACTCAGCATATATGGAGGGATGGACAGGTGTTTCAAATATTTTTAGTCAATTCTTTAAAAACAGCTACCATATGTATCAGGTGCCTTGGGCAAGAACATCATCAAATCAACCCTGAGGCAATGCACTCCTGAATGGGTGTTCAAGATCAGCTGGGACAGGGCTTAGACAACCCTGTCTAAGAAACAACAAAGCATGTCCCTGCCTGTGACATGGGATCTTGGAACTAGATGATTTTCTGTATCTCTCCTTCCTTTCAGTCACCTGAAGTGAACAGTAACCAAAAGGACAAGTAGTCATCCAGACTAAAACAACCAATCATCTTGCCACCATCACTAGACCCTTTGGGGGCAGATGATGCATTGCCTGCAGTGGCATTGGAAAGGAAAAATGCTACAGGGAGCCTCATCACAGTGAATCAGATAGAGTTTACTCTGGATGGAGAAGTGGACTAGTAGCCTCCATGCTCAGAATTATGGTGGGAAGTTTGACCATTGAAATCCCAGGCATACTTGAGCTGTATAAATCTTTATACCCTTCAGACACTTTGAGATATACTTTGTGAAGGTGAACATTCCTGAATTTTAAGTCCTGTCAGGAACTACTATAGCAAGGTATCTCCCTATTGAAAACAGGAAATATCTTGACAGGCAATTAGTAAATATTCTAAGACCCTGCACGAGAAACAGAAA
>NW_008669984.1:0-27221 GCF_000695815.1 Acanthisitta chloris | reverse complement strand
TCTATAGTCCTTAATTTCTTCAGAAAACTCAAATCCAAGTATAACAGCTCTTTTCATAAGTGCACTAAATTTAGAACATCAAAATTATGCACATCAACCCGAGGTACTCAATATTAAGAAAAAGAATAATTTTATCTGTTGACTTCAAAAAATATTGATCTATCTTAACTTCAAGTGCACTAAATTTAGAACATCAAAATGTTCCATGTTATGCACATCAACCCAATGTACTCAAGATTAAGAAAACAGAATAATTTTATCTGTTGACTTAAAAAAATATTTATATAGCTTAACTTTTATGAAGAATGACAACCCAAGATGTATGACTCTTGAAAAACCAGTGTTTAAAGTAAGGTTCCATTATTGCTTTATCCCTGTTGCTGTTGGGATATTTTTGCAAAATGTCATCTTTAAAAACTTTTTACCTGCCTTTCTCAATTTGATTACTAAATATTGGTCAAACTAAGAAAATTGAAACATTTACATTATGTTCTAATTGGTCATAATTTAGAGTATTATAATATCTTCCTCAAATGTATTTATGCTTAGCTGCTTTTGCTTGTATTGGTCAATAAGCTGTAAAACATTTTCTAAGGAGAGATGCATGTGGAACTAAAAGCTTTATAAGTCAGTGCACTCACTGTGTTTATCTTCATGTGTTCTAGACTGTAAGCGATTTAGGGGAAGCTATTCGACTACATTGTCTGTTTCTTCCAAAAGTTTCTGTCTGTGAGACATGTAAGAGAGATGGACAAATATTTTAAGTCTCAAAAGTAAAGTAACAATGATGTATGTAGTAGCAATGATATGACATTGCAAAACAAATCATGCCCCCAAAACCAAAAGACATCTGATAGTTATCCAATTTTTTTGCTGATTCTGTCGGAGTGATGTCATATTGTGTTTGATTTCAGTAAGTTCTTAAAATAATTTAGAAAGATATCAGAAATGTATTTATATTAGAAAATAATTACAAAAGTATAGTAGAAAGTTCTTGATTGAATTTTTAGACACACAAAGTATGTCTATAACATTTCTATATAGCTGAAGAGAATCAATGTGAAAAAAAGTACTTTAATCACTTTCAGTCAAACACTTGGACGAATACACATTAGAAACTATATAGTCAACTAAAATCCTGGGAGCTAGAAATGATGAAATTAATATGGAGCTGGCTGAACGGGAGATCATACGAGTTCAATGATATCAGAAAATACCACTTTGAGAAGGGGTTATTACTGAAGTTCTCCAGAGACCACATGGGAAGCTTATTTACTGCTTTCACTAAGATCCTGACAAAATAAAACAAACAAAAAAAGAAAGACCAAGATTTGGGAGTCTTCATTGATACAGAAAAATGTTGGATGACTATCGTAGAGGAATCGGATAATCGTGAAGCCTGGCTCAGTCAAAGTGATGTGAAAATTAATGTTACAAAGTACAAGATCTTGTGCTTTGTTAATAGAAATTATACTTCAAGCCAAGAATTAATCTACTGGAAAGAGCAGAGTAGAAGTAAGTTGTGTGGACCTGTCATTCACAGGGTAACTGTGAGGAACCGAATGAAATCAGTGTGAAAATGGCAATTGCATCCTACAGACACTGACTGAAGTCTTTCAGGAAGAGATATGGATCAGTTGATACATTGCACTTTATTCATTCTAAATATTGTGTACAGTTTTCTTTCATGTGTTTTAAAGAAGGATTGATTCAAGCTGAATCAAATACAGTGATAAGTTCAGTAACAAAAAACATGGTGGAAGGAACCAGAAAAACTTGACTCAGGACCTCCATCAGAGTAGAGGAGTTTGCAGAATGGCTGCAGCAGTCAGGGCATTTGTCAAAAACCCTTTCAGCCATCTAATACACATTCCTCAACCAGGTCAGGAATGTCTTATATTTAAATCATTAGTTGTTTTGGGGTTTTTGTATTACTTATTTGTTATTTTGGGGTTTTTTTTTAAAATCTTGGATATTTTTTAGCCCCTTCACTAAGAGTTCCTTTTTCCTGGTCAACATTAAAATTTTAAAATGTCTTTCCAATAGTTAATACTTTGCTTTCACCCCTTTTGTCCTCTTTGATAGTCGCCTGATTGTTGTATTTGTCTCCTATCTATACTTCTAGCTTTTATTTATGTTTTGGAGTTTTTATCCTTTTGTTTGCATTTCTCCCCTTTATCTGAAAGAATGCATCCAGTGATGTTTGGAGTTAAGAACCAGGGATGTGTTTCAAATTGATATTGCATCTAGCAGAGATACAAACTCATTAATGCAGTACACCATAGTAGAGCATTCATGCTTCTGATAATGGCAAGCCATAAAATGTAATATCTACTGACTACTTATATACAATATTACTGCTCTGTAACCAACAATATCCACATTTACTTTTTTGCTTGGTGACAGTGTCAGTAAACAGAATTCATTTCACTTCTAATTTTTCTACACCTTTACTCTGCCTTTTCATTTAAAATTAATGTGTGAATAAACTTCAGATAATTATTGTTGCTCTACAAAGGCAATATGGAGGGAAAGCTATGAGTCATCTTAGCTGGGGATATCTTCCAGTGAAATGACATCAGTATGTGTCAATTAAGTATTCACTCTCAGAATTGAATTTATTTCTTAGAGGGAGAAAGAAGAGATGGTAAGTGCACAATTTAGTTTCTGGGCCTGTCTTTTATGTTTCCAAGGGAATGTAATGGAGTCTGGACTCTGAGAGAGATGCTGTGTATGTGCACATGCCACACCTTTCCATCCCTAGCAGTGTTTACTTCTTTCACCTTGGCTCCAGACTCTTAATGGACAGGGATTTTCAGGGAGTTAGTTACCTGCCAAAGAGTTCTGCACCAGGTACTGTCCTGTAAGCTTAGGGCTTTTTGGGTTGGGAGGTACCTTTTCCCCCCAGTAAAGAGAAAGCATATGCAATAGTTTTATCTTTAGAAAATAAGAAAAGTTATCGTGTAACTTATATACATTTTTATGTTTTATACAAAATTTTGCACTTGCTTCTTTTCTTACAATATAGGCATGAGATAGAAGTTGTAAATGGCATATAAAAATATCGGATTGAAGACTGAGAATTTTTGTAATAATTCTTAGGGAATTCCTCTGGCAAAATTAATTTTATAATATATAATAAAATAATTACTAATAATATTGTTAATTAATTTAAAAATGATAATGTAATAATTATTATTAGAACCAAGGCAGTTTAAAATGAAAGCCATTGAACTGTTAGTGTCAACAAAATGATGTAGTAGACAGTTTTGATTTCTGAATATTACCTTTGATAATGTAGCAAATGCTAAGTTTTAAATTTGATAGATGTTCTCTTTTCTATTGTTGTAGTCTAATTAAAAATTATTACCATGTCTATAATGGTGGCTGGCCTTCAATATACAGGCATCCATAGTAATACTGGCATTAATTGAAAAAAAGACTGAAATCTTGAAGAGTTTAAATTGGCTGTCTCTGTTCACTGTGTTAAGGTTAGCAGTTTTCATAGAGGACCCCACAAAACTAGCTGATTTCATGATCACTACTTCATGTCTTTCCTAAATTAAACAGTGCCTTTGGAAAATATAGATAATGACCCCATTATAAATGAAATATCAGAATACCTATCTACATTTTGAGATATTTTTGCATAGTGAGCTCAGTAAAGAAGAAAAATATTTATACTATCAGTTGGCTACCTGAAGTTTTGAATCATTTAACAGCCATGCAGTTATGTCTCAGTAAGTCTGCATGATAGTGTCATTGATAAACCATCTCCTGTAACATAGAAGATGAAGTGCTTCTGAGGATGCACCAGATAAAAAAAACTACAGTAAATAGCAGAATAATCAATTTAATTTATAAATTTCCATTTCATCAATGTAACACATGTCAGCTAATGCATTTAGTTAAGAAAATGCTCTGTCTCATTTGGATATGTCTGGTGGGCACTATCACTTGCATTTTGAGTCATAGAACACTCCTTTTGGAAAAGAAAAGAATCATGGTGGGCTCTCTTTGGGTTAAATATAAAATGTTTTTTCAATCATATTTTTGAACTATTGAGTTTCATTATTGAACAGCAAAGCTTGCTTTCCTGAGGATATTGACATGCACTTCTAATGGCTTGCATTTTTGCTTTTATGAGGCTAAAAAGAACCTAGAAAGGATCTTAGCTTCCTTATAGATTTCTGCTCTGCTATAGTGAAAGGATTCATGTCCCTTGTATATGAAAGCATTTTGGTAGTGAAAAGAGAATAGAATCATGATCTCTTTTGTAGTTTACATAAAGAAAGGAAGATAAAAAACAGAGATTTTTCGTGCTTTAGAGCTGAATGGAAAAATTACTATTTGGATGATCTTCAATTTCTATATAGTTATTTTGTCTAATATGACAAAATCATTACAAATACAGAATTTTAACAGGTTGTGTTTAGTCAGGCACACCACAAGTGAAAAGACAACTCTCAGCTCATCAGCCTGTAACCGTAGGCAATCACGCAAGACAGAAGAGTATACAGTGTCATCACTCTGTTTTTATGCAAGTGTCCAAATGGGTTCTGGGACTTAAAAGTGGGATGTGGCCTTCTATTAATTTTTGTGCTATTTAGTACACAGATGAGTGGAGAAAGATTCAAGGTCTGGACTCATATCACATATGTCTAAAATATTATAAGATTATTTGAAATGTTGAGTAATGTTGAACTGTTTGTTAACCTGAAAAAAGTAGAATGAAGGTTCTGATTACTCTGCTGTGCTGGCCTTAACTGTCATATAATTTCCGGTGACTGAACCTCTGAAATTCCTTTTCATGTTAAATAGTTCTTTTCTTATGAGGTGATACTTGTCAGTCAGTTTAATTGAAATGCCACACTGACCTTTTATTGAAATACTCTGAACTTCCTGTGGTTTCTGGAAGTTCCTTTTACTTTCATACCGGTTAAAGTCCTTAAATTGCCAGTGTACAAAAACTGCATACTAATTAACCATCTGAAACTGCCTGCTAATTGATCTTACAACCAATATGTCTTTTGCAGATGTAGTTCAGCTGAGTCTGCCTGAAGATCAAAAACTAAGCACCACTGTAGCAACAGCAGGACAAAGTGCTGTCTTAAGTTGTGCCATCCAGGGGACTCTGAGACCTCCCATCATCTGGAAGAGGAACAATGTCATTCTGAATAGATTAGATTTGGAAGATATCAGTGTAAGTAACAGAAAGTTCTATTTAACAGCTTAGTATCAAAATTTTCAGAAATAATGGAAAAGTGATTTATAACAAGTTCTCTACTCCTGATATTTCAGAGAAAGGAAATGAAAACTATATGCCTGCCAAATTCTGGGTTTATTTGTTGTGTATTCAAACTCGTGTTGTTAAATATAAAGAAAATATGTTTTGGAGGCCAATAATTGAAAAGAATAAATATAGAAATTAAAGCATTGAGGACTAAATTGGAGCCCAAAATACAGTCAGCATTATACATTCAGGATTATACAGTCTTAAAATGTATAAAAGGAAGGAGCAATCTGTGAAATGAAAATTTGAAGAAATGCATACTGACTCAGTACAGACAGGTCGCAATAATAAACTTATCTTCTAATAGTTCAATAGAAATATATTTTTTCCAAAAGAAGTATTTAATAATAAAATTGATCATTTTGCTCATTCCTCCAGATATTCAGCACTGCATATGGTACCTCTCAAAGAATCAAAAAGTGAATATTAGTATAATTTTTAAATTTTTCTTTTGGAAGGCAAGTATATCCCACATAACTTTGCCATGACCTCAAAATACAGAGGAAGATAGAAAACAAGAAACATAATTACATCTTCTAACAAAACTAAAAATAGGCTCTTAGCAGTATTTTGTTTGCTTGTGCATGTTTACTTTCTTTGGCCATTTTATATTAGCAAAATTATAAATGTGTACAAATTTTTACATTGGGAATTGTGCTTTACGTCTGACTCAAGTGAGCCTGAAATCACTGGAACTGTTATGTGTGTGGAATATCACCACAGTCAAATAACTAGTGTGTCTATTTTTATTTCTTTTTCTTATAAATGTTTTATTTTTAAGGTGGCAATTGTTCTTGCACATTATCTTCGTTTTGCTTCTGGTTTTGTTAGTCCTGTTAGTAAACTAAGCTTCTTCACCGTGGTGCTTTGTAAAATGAGGAACAATTTCAGACCTCACCTCGCTTGACTGGTAGCTTTAAGCCACTTAAGAAGCTTAAGATAAACCTATCATCATCTGAAAATTTCTCTGTAAAATAATTGTGGATTTTGTTAGTGAGATATTAATCATGATATGTTACTGACATTCACAAGTGTCTTGCCTGTGTTCATAAGCTCCTTTCTGCAATATTTGCTAGCTTTCTGTAAATATTCATAAAAAATATTTGGAGTTCTTACTAATCACTTCTAAGTATAATATCTGGCATGAGCTGTAGATAGAAACAGGAAGATGTCTCTGTACACAGAGAAAAGGGAAATGATGAATGGCAGTAATGAATCTAACAGTTTAAAACTGAAAGGTTCGGTTGACTCTTTTTGCAGACATGAAAAGAGTGAGTGTTTTCTAAGCTAGATACATACATTTTGAATATGAAAAAAAAGTTCAGTGAAAGACAAAACAACAAAACCCAACAGAGAAACTTCTTGTGCTGGGTGAAGGTGCCCAGGTGTTGGCAGCAGGGACTGCAGGGGTGACCTCTGAGGGAAAGGATAGGGTCTGTCCTGTGCCAGAAACACAGTCCTAATGGACCACCAGCAGGGCACAGCTGAGCCCCTCAGACACACTTGTGGCACCTCTGGGAAAACGTTCAAAAAAGGGCATAAAACACCAGAGAGAGAGAGAGACAGATAGACAGAGATAGGAGTAGAAAACAAAAAAGAGTGAGAAATAGCAGAGGTAAGTCCAAGGCTGGAGGAGAAGTCAGGAGCAGCTGAGGAGGACTTGGGGATTTTTGTGGATAAAAGCCAGACATAAGCCAACAATGTGCACTTGCAGCCCTGAAGGCCAACTGCATCCTGGTCTGCATCAAAAGAGTAATGGCCAGCAGGTCAAGGGAAGCGATTCTCTACATTTCCCAAGATCAAGCCTTCTTTGTTCACTATGGTAATTATTAAGCATTCTCCCTGTCTTTATCTGAACCCATGAGCTTTCTCATTCACATTCCTCTTCTTTTCTTCCCCTGTCCTGTTGTGATGGGTGGAGGGGGAACAATTAAGAGAGCAACTGCATGGGACCTTGACTATTAGCCAGATCACACTTCTGAATCACTTATCACAGTTGAAGAGAGTTGAGTGTGGATGGGATGCCCAGTTTGAAGTGAGATTAGAGTGATGATCAGACATTCAAAGCAAAGTAGAAATGGCAAGAATTCACCAGATTTGTTTGTATAGGAACAGGAGGAATGTGTGATGACAACTCACAGACATTAAAATAAAGGTCTGCAAAATATTAACTGAGTGCCAGGATTATGTCAGTTTGTGCATTTAGTGTACAGGTACAGTAAGAACTTTTAAAGGAGTAAAGGCTTCCAGTGACAGGAGTGCATAATTCTGAAGATGTCTGTATTCATAGTTCATTTGTTAGCTTAATAGAAACTGGAATGCTTAGGAGTCTATTTAAAGTAAAAATTATGTTATAATTTAGTCCCTTAATATTAACAGTATAGTTATGGTTCAAATATAGAAAGAGAAGGTCAGATCCAATATCCATGAAGTGAGGCACTAAAATTAATAGAGCTCAAATATATATATATAGTGATATTAATCTGTCTTTGTAGATAAACTGAAAAAAAGGGAGGAACAAAGAATTAATGGAGTCTGTGTAAAACAAACAAGAATGGACAGGAAGAGATTGAGTTAAATTTGTCCTAGAGCCTCTTTTCTTCAAATATATTTTACATTTCACTGTTTTCACATATTTGATCCCCTTATATTTATTTCTGGATCTTCCTTTGAATCTTGTTCTTCTTTTTCCATATTTCTTTGGTCATCTCATATCTTTCTGGATCTTGTTCATCATGTATTCACCCTTTTGGTTCTTCCAGTTTCAAATTTGCTTAAAGATTGTTATGTGGCCATAATTTAGTATGCATTCAGGCAGTGTAATAAAAACAGAACCTTGGGGGAAAGAAAAATAATTGGACAAAAAAAGAGCAGTGTCTTACATTTCACTATGGAAAATGAATTTAATACTTAAATAAACATAACTTCAAAGGAGCAAATGCAGAGGGAAACATAGTGTGCAGCAGTGTATGTTGCAATTTAATCACCAAAGAATGTGTTATACTTATTCAGGCAATTTTAAACATTCAAAGCCCCTAAGTCCTTGTATAATTTAAGATGTCCCCAGAGGCAGTGTATTCTAGGCTTTACTATGGCTATATTATAAACTACAATGATGTTTGCCTAACTGGGAGTTCTTAATTTACTCAGTTATACAAGAACCACATCAGTGCATCTCAAGACTAACAATCTTGTGCAAACAGTGATATGTTTTCTGGAAATAACAAGACAAACACTGACCTGGGAAGATCGATGGTTTGGGGTTTGGCTTGTCTTTTTTTCAGCAAAATGTATCAAAGATCAACATAACTGGAGGTCAGTACATACATAGGAAATCAGTCAGACTAAGCAGTAGTGAAAATGTGATTTTGTAAATCATAACAGGTGCTCATACTTAGAAATTCAGTTTTTACACTATCCCGTTCTCAATATGAATTAAGCTATTTTCTTCAAGGAAGGACAAACTCAGAACAAAATAATGTCCTAGGGGTTTGCCAAATGGAAAAATGCAACAAGAATAAGGAAAGGAGTCCACATCTAAACCTAAACTGACACTTGATTTTCTGTTTGGTTTTTTTTGAAAAAGTACTCCTCGACTGAAAGTATACAGATACATCTCTAAAGCTATCAACTATGGAGTGGCTAAGAGGGAGTCTTAAAGGATGAGTAGCATTTTATATGCTATCAGACTTTTTAAGGAAATATAAAGCAATACTGTTTGACATTCAAAGGATGATAATAGAAAATTGTATCTAAGCAGTGCATTTTAAAAAATTATAAAATGACTTAGAGAATGCTAGCAACTGTGTGGTTAGATATTGCTAATGTTACTGATATTCAGTTGATAATTTTAGAAGTCCTTAGTACTCAACTCTCCTTATGGTATTTGTGACTACTATTTGTGGAAGTAATGCCTCTTGCTACTGATCTTTCTCTTACTGAAACTGGTGGGAGTCAGGGATAATGACCATACATCTGAATGGAACTATGAAAAATTGTATGCCTCTGCAAATTTTACTTAACTAAATTGTAATATGATTATGCTGTGACTCACTGCAGAACTGATATCACAGGACATTTTGCTGATATTTTAGTACACATATAGAAAGGATTTTTTTTCCCCATGCTGCTATTCTGCATCTAAAATTTAATATCTCTCTTTCCAGTTACCTCTTGGAATATGTTTTATCTAACCTATTATTCATTAGAAAAATAATTCTCACATATGAAAAGTTTTAAAATAACATGTATTTCCAAAACACAATACATATTACTTTTTTATGTTAATTCATTTGCTTTTTTAAGTTTTCATATCTTATTTTACTTCAGGGGTTTTCTGATATTTTCCTCCAATTTTGCCTGCAGCTTTTTCCCTATACATGCTAGCAATTGCACTTTTCTTATAAGATCTCTGCCCTTTGTTCTTATATTTATACAAGATGGTTTGTCCACGTTAAGTTTAACATCTGCTAACATACTTAAATTGGCAACTTTTCATAGGAGTGTAGTTCAACTTTTACTTTCTGATAAAAACTCATGATATCTTTCTTTAGGCTGCCTTCATGGAAATCATGTACTATTACCATTTGGGGGTTTTTGAAGCTGTGTATAGGGTTTTTTTTTTCAGAACTTCTCATTTGTTCATCTTGTTAAAATTAACTTATGTGTTACAACTGTAACTTTTTGATATCATTCAACAATCTGCATTCTCTTGACATATTTCCCCTTCTCTCACCAAGGACAAAGCACCACCCCAAAGCACCATAATGAAGGATGCCCATAAAAGCTAATGTTCTCTGAAAGAACATGCTAGTTTCCATTCTGTAGAGTTCTGCTCAGCAATTGTTGACGGAAAGGTTTCGAGATTGGCCAAAATATTAAACATATTTCCTAGAAAGAAGGTTTGACATCTGCCCTATTCTTTTTCTTTCAGACTCTCATTCTTTAGTCCGCCTTTTTTATTCTTGAGAAAAATCTCAGGAGAACCTCATGAATTATTCCCTTTCACACTGTTTTTTCCCATGGGATAGTATGGACCTACATACAAGCTTCTCTTTATGCATGGTTAAATTGTTCTTAATGCAACAAGGTCATGACTTTAAGGCAATGGTCAGAAATATATATGCCCTGTCTGCCAAGAACTTTTGTGCGTGTATTTGCATTTATGACAGAATCCAAGGTGAGCCATAAATGTCGGAGAAATAGTCCTCGATCTTTTTTTATCTGCTCCCCAAAGACAACAACTCCTAAAAGTAAAAAAAAAAAACAAAGTTTACAAAAAATTATTAGGATATAGACGAGTTAAATTTAAAGCAAGAGGTGATTAATATTCAAACCAGAATAGATATTCAAAATTCATGTAAACTGATTTCTTATTCTCTAGTGTCTTAAAAGAGGGAGTGCCTGCCTGGAGGGATGACTTCAGTCAGTGTACTGACTTTCTAATTTGCTGCAGCAATCTCTGCATGTTCTTGCTTCATTCCTCAGGAGGTTTTTCTCCTCCCTGAAATTTTGCCACTGACCCTCTTATCCTGCAGTCTTTGCTGTGACTGCCTCATACCTGCGTGAGGGAAAGTGTAGGGGTCCTATGACATGAAGGGAACACCAGAACCTCCTTCCCTTCAGAGTTGATGCTCCTAACCTCTTCCTTTTTGGAAGACAGTAACTTAGTAACTTAACATAGTCCAACAATGAACAAATTGGACCGTTCAGTCGTAGTGTCATGATTGAAAAGCTAATTGTCTCATTCAGTACATAACCTGGGTCCCAACCGGTTTATTTTCAACTTTCATGAGTAAACTGCAGTGCAGCAATTGCAGTGTCAGATCTTCTATGTGGTCCAGCAGTATTCTGTGTTACAACCAGGATATATGAAGTTCACTTTAAAAGCCAGTTGCAGGTTTTCCTTGTACATTATGCTTATGACACCTCTTAAACACATTTGTTGCATCTCTCCTATCTTTTCTACTGATTTTTTTAATTAGATGGTTGGGTTTGATTAACAGTTACTCATCAAAGTCAGCATATTTCTATTTTTATCTCTATTGAATTGCCCTTTTTCTATTACCCAGCCTTTCTTTTAAGTAGGATGTATTACTACCTTTTCTCTTCTATTTAATAGGTTGAATACCATTTTTGTGGTTTGAGTTTTTTTCTATTCCATCTTAAATGTAAAGTGAAAATAGTTACCATCGAAAATGCCAATGAGCTTTCTCAAATATTTAATGCTTTTTTATTTAGTTACAGTTATGCTAAAAGCCACCAGTGCAATCATCTCATTCAGTCTTCTTCCATCCTTTTTTACCTTTTCCCTTTTATTTTTTTGAATCTGATTTTGAGTCTGAATGAATTCTTTAACAGCAGGATAAATCACATGAAACATAAAAGATTTTGTATGTTTAATTTTGAATATTGAGGCTATCTTAATATTTATTTTAGTGATAGCACACTGAATGCTGCTTTAGACTGTATATCATATTTTCCTGACACTGTAAAGACACATTTAAGCCAGGTACAAAAATTGATTTGTAGTCTTCCAGGTTAATGAAGTACCATGAAAAAGATTGTGATGAGGTTTCATTCACAAGTATAGATTCCCATTAAAATAATTTGGATATGCCAGTTCTATAAATCTAGCTTAATTTAAGTTATAATACTGAAGAACTTTTTAATACAGCTTACTATGCACATCTTTTTATGGTGGGAACTATTTTAACTTTGACCCAGCTGATGATTCTTTTCTGAAGAAATATTAAGATCCTGTCAGTCTTTCTTTTCTCTTGTGCTAGATCAGTCTGCTTCTTAGTGTTCAGTTCTGGGCCCCTCAGTTCAGGAAGGATATTGAGGTGCTGGAGCAGGTCCAGAGAAGAGCAACGAGGCTGGTGAAGGGACTTGAGCACAAGTGCTATGGGGAGAGGCTGAGGGAGCTGGGGGTGTTTAGCCTGGAGAAGAGGAGGCTCAGGCGAAACCTTATCACCCTCTACAACTCCCTGACAGGAGGTTGTAGTCAGGTGGGGGTTGGTCTCTTCTCCCAGGCAACCAGCAGTAGGACAAGAGGGCACAGACTCAAGCTCTGCCAGGGGAGGTTTAGGTTGGATATTAGGAAGAGATTTTTTACAGAGAGAGTGATCAGGCATTGGAATGGGCTGCCTGGGGAGGTGGTGGATTCACCATCCCTGGAGGTTTTCAAGCTGAGACTGGATGTGGCACTTAGTGCCATGGTCTAGTAACCATGGCAGGGTTGGACTTGATGATCTTTGAGGTCTTTTCCAACCTGGTTGATTCTATGATTCTATGATTTTACCTTCATTGCAAATGTAAGTGTTAACTTCAGAGATGAACAGAATCATGTTCTGTGGCATATCATCTATTCTCATGCTTTCAGCAGTGTAACTGAGATCATGATCTGGTCATTTTCCTATCAGAGAGTGGGGCAAAGTGATTGCTTCTTTAGGAGCTGAGTCCTGTGTCTTGCACTACTCATAATTATGCATTCTCCAGCTATTTCTACTGATCATATTCAAAATAGCTGAATCTGTTAGTATTTTCCTGTTTGGTTTTCAGAACTTAAAAATGAAAGACTTTATGACAGTGAAAGGTGGTAATATAACATATACACCCATTCACCCTTACCATGAAGAAATCCTTGAAAATAACCCCAGGCAAGCTATATTAAATTACTTGGAAGGCCACATTATAGATTTTTTACTTTTACAGGCAGAAACTGTTGAAAAATAAAAAGGACACGGTGGAACTAATTGGTTCTTCCAAACCAGTTTCTTAACACAGTGCATTAAACACATTGTTAGAAGAGTAGCTGAAATGGTAATTCTCTACTCCTAGCTCTTTATGAGGGCCTTCTGTTTGAGCTGAAATATATAAATACCAAAGGTGTTGAAAACATTGTTATCCTGGTTCTCCATAGACATACCTTCCTTTAAAATGAGCTGATTCTGTCTAGTTTCTTTAGGGATTCCAAAATATGTCAATGATACGTTTTAAAAAAAAATTTAAAAGTAAACTTTTTGTAGGCATCTTTTTTCACTCCCATAGTATCTTTTTCTCCACCCTTTCTTTTCAGTTAACATCCACTGTTTTCTGTTATTTTCAGTGTATGTATATATAGAGATGCAGATTACATCTGAACTCAATATTGCTGATACTCACAAATTCAGACTGTGCTATTAATTTCTTATTAGCTCATGGAAAAGTTGTAGTTTGATTTTTATGTACAGTTACAGACTTACTCTTCTTACTTTTCCTGCCAGTCAACTGGATGAAAGCCAGAATAATTTCTGAATTATTACTACTTACATATTTATTTCTCCAAATTTTCCAGGTCATTTTGCAGTACTTTTGCTATTCTACTAGGCTTAATGCTTTTCACAGCTTTGATAAGAATTACATGAAAGGGGTTAGTAGTGCACAAAAAGAATACTAAGCTTTTCAGGTTATTATTTCAGAAAAGAAGTCTCAAAAGAGCAACGTGGACTGTGCTACAGCTAGAAGTAAAGGTCATTCCTTTTTAAAAGCAAAAGAAAGATGCTTTGTTAATAATGGCCTCCTGTGGCTCACAGCCCTGACTTTCAAATCATCGCTCTAGTACATTAAATAGGAGGGCCATATCACCAATAATAAAAGTGCTTTGATAGCCAGGAGTCTGTTTCATTGAACAGAGAGGCACAAGTGCTTAAATACCAAAAAAGAAGACCTTTATGCCCCTCCCTCACAAGCATTCCAGGGGGAAAAATTGAGATAGGTAGGACATAATTACCTATTGGAAATTTGCCTCAACTGCCATTTATATATGATTTTTTTACAAAAATTAATAATAATTAAAAAAGAATGGTGCAGAAGTGTACCAAGTTATTGAGTCAGTACTGACTCAGAAAGCAAATTACTACCCATCTGTAAAATCACCACTGCAGCTACTTGCGAAAGTGAACATGAAGCAAATTACTTATCTAGGTGAATTCTGATCAGTTTGTGAGCTCTGACAGGATTACAGCAGAAGATAGTATGTCTGCCATGATTTTCAAATGATGAAGATTTCTCTGAATCAAACTGGTCAGTGTATCTACCCATATACCCAATACCATATATCCATTCATACTTAAATTTTATTGGAGGTCTAACTTTAGTTCAGATTGATTTCTCTTTCATCACATAAGGTCCTGTGTCATATGTTAATTTTATGGCCCTTGTGTATATTCTTCCTTTGTCATTTTTATACCATTTTTACATAGCTATCTTGTTAATCTGGGGCTCCTGTTTCAAAAGCTTTCATTCAGAACTTTTTGTGTTTGGAATAAATAGCTTATCTAAGCATGGCAAAATGTTTTCATTGTTCTGTTAAAGAGGAGAGATTGAATAAACTAAAGGTTTTCCTAAATTTAATATGAATTATGGCAAAGCCTTTACTTGTCAGTCTTCTAATGGTTCCTGGAGTTTTGCTTGATTATCATGTAGGTTTCCTATTCTAGCTCACATGTATATAGTTAAAATGCTGGATTCTAACTGTAGTATATTTTACAGGATTTTAATAATTTTTGTTTGGTTTTGCCATGATTAATGATGTGTTAAATGTACATGTAATGACCATTAAAACCTTGGAACACTGGAAACATTGGGAAAAATTGCTCAATAAAACAATGGTGCTCTTTCTCCATCCATCATCTGGTCATACTTCAACTCTGAGGTGGAGAAAAAAAACTTGAGGATAGTCATCTCTACAGTCTCCTTTTAGCTATTCTCTTGGGCTCCTTTTGCCTTTTGTTATGTTTGCTGCTCTGTCTTCTCCTGACTCATTTTAGCAATGCCTTACAGGTAATAAGATTGATATAGCCATACACTTTTACACAGTTGTTTGTATATATGTACATTAATGGATTGTTTTGATGACTAGTTCCTTGGTTTGGACTTGTTATATCTGGAGGAGAAAGCTTCCATTTTCCATTTTCTACATTCTAAAGCAGATTGAATTGCCATACTCTGGCACCATTTTTGTCTGTGAGGTATTTTAAATTTTGTGTAGCAATTTGGCAAATGTTAGGAATTCTATGAAGCTCCTGCTATTGTCACTTGTAGTTAATGAAAGATGACTGAAATCCTGTTTTGCCTTCATGTTTTTAACATGATATACATTAGTTTTAACATCAGGCAAGAAATTAATTCATGAAAAAGGCTTTGAAATTTAACCTGTGAGTGTTAATTTTAAATTATAGCAAAAGGAAGGCATTAATAAAGATCTTATTTCTGATATGGATGCTATGATCAGTTAGCAACGGTTAATGATAGAGTTATAGTTGGAGTAAAGTATAATTGAAACCAAGGGCTAGCTAGAGGGATAGGCGAAGAAAAAGAACTTCTGTACATTTCAGTCTTCCAAAGTAAGACTGTATTGTCTGTAAGAAAAAATTATATGATAGTATTTCAGTAATACAGTTAGGTATGGTGACAGTAGCATAGAAGCTTTCCAATGAACAGTGCTGTCCCATTGTTTAAAATGAAAGCAATAGAACAAAGGTGAGGAAAGAAGATACAGTATATATAGCTTCATGGTTTATAAACAGCTTGTACTTCTAATGAAATTTGGGGTCCATTACAGAAAGCAATAGTTGGAAAAGCAGAAATTAATTAAAGCAGACAAGTATAAACAATAATGATGTACTAAGAAGTAAAATTATTTTGGTGTATCTTTTAGGAACTAGAAGAAACTGTTAACAAGGAGTTAGCTATTGTTTCAACAGGAGAAAATTGCTTACTGTGATTGGCACAACAGTAATAAAAATAAGCACTGGATATCTCACAGAAGAGGGAACCTGTTACTCATTCAAAGAGAGCACATGAACAAGGTCATGACTCTGTGATACTCTGATTTGCATATAAACCTTTTTTATAAGTATTTTGTTTAGCTGGAGTTTATGGGCTTATTTTCAACTGTGCAAATGAAAGTACTTAGGCTTGATTTTATTTAAAAGCTGTTTTAATGCATAGGAAACACGTACTTAAATTCGACACTTTGCTTTTAATAATACACAGTTTAATTTGCAAGTAGCAGGATATGGTAAATTTTATATGTATAACAAATGTGAATGTTCAATAAGAACAAAGTTGCTAAATATCAGCAGGATTTATTTATTTGGTTAATAACAGCCAGAAAATATTTATGGACACTATTCACAAATTCTTTAGGAAATGGGGAGTTTCCATCCTCGTTTCTGTGACTTGAACACAGGCTAGATCTAGCAAAAACGATATGTACCAGAAAGAAGAAACAGAAACATCTGGTCATAATATGTAGAAAATAATGAGATTTTGTTCAGCATTATGCTATTGTCTTTTTGTATGAACACCATCAAAATATGTTACCTGTAGGCTCGTTGTTCATAACATCTTGACAGCGTATTAGTAAAAGAATAGAATCCATACTTGGTACAGCTCTAGAAAATATATTTGTCAGTGCCACCATATGCTAAAACTTGGGGTTTTTTTATAGACAACTTTCTGAACACTAATTTGTCTTGTTTTATACCAGGATGGCTTACAGCTTACCTGATCAGAAATCATAACCAGAGAATACAAAGGCTATCACTAAAAATTATCGTCACAACTCATTCCTGTACAGAGGGGAAGTAAAACAAAACAAAACAAACCACAAAAAAATATCCCAGAATAATTGTTCCTAAATAATTAGTTTATGTGATTACAGTGGAAGGTGAATTCCAATGGCCCTGAAGTGTCTTTTCTTTCATTGATAGCATTGGAATTGATCTTGCCTAGTACAGCTTTCTTGTGATAACAGATTAGACTGATGAACATGGAATGTTGTATTAGTAGTTTGAGCAAAGGCAGTGTGTGTGTGCTGCTTAGATAGCTAAGGTTGGTATTAAATGTAAAGTATCTCAGCTTTCAATTTTTTATTAGTGTAAATTCAGCACTTGTTTGTAGTACTTCAGCTCATACTGAGTGCTTAGTTCAGGTTGACTGGGATTTGCTGTTTGTTTAAAAGGCTCTAAGAAAACTATTTTAGAAGTACTGAGTGCATCAATCTGTACTAGTCCCTTGTTAAGTGAAGCTGCTATGCTGGCATTCAGACAGCCAATATTTTGATTTTATAGGCAAAGAGCAAAAGGTGGCAATGAATGGATGTCACTCACTTTGTAGCTGTTTGGGTGTATACTTTTAAAAAATCTTTTGTATGTGAATTTTATTCAAAATCCTTCTAAGCATGTATGTGTGCATTTCTTATATAACATACTTGATAACAAACTGACACAAATGGCACTGTATTAATAACCCAAGTAATGTGTGACTGGCCCTGTTTTCTCTCTACTGTTGTCTATAGATCAAACATTAATGCTGTGTATAAAAAGAGAGATCAACTGAAGGCAAACTATTCGAATTGCAATATGCTTTTTTGCACCTTTGTACACTAAGAATGAGTTAAACTGAATACTTCTGATTTTCAAAATCAAGTTTTAAGTTACTAGGTTTATTTGTGTATTTCCCCTCCACCCATATCTTCTTTTCAGCTACCACATAGTAGGAGATACCTTACCAATTTCTATCTTTTTTTTTTGGTTTAGGTAATTCTGTTTGCAAGATATTTGAAAGTTGTATGTGTTTGAAAAGATATTTTGTTGCCTGTTCATTGGTTTATCACATGTATACAATGTAGTTTGTGAAAAACTGAAATTTCACCCACAGAGCTTTTATAGATTGTATAAAGCTTGAAGACACCCTACCTGCCAGTCTGTCTCACTTCTGGGTAGTTCAGAAATACATGGGATGGACTGGATGGAAATTGAATGAGAATTTTAATAATACCAAAGTCTAAAGCTTTTTTTTAGAATTTTTTTTTGTAGATTCTCTTGAGTTTGTAGAGAAACATCCTGTGAAATTTGTTTCTATGAAATTAAATGAGTTCTTTCAGTCCAAGATGAGCACTGTTCAGGAACCAAATATATGAATTAGTGTCAGCATAAGAAAAGGGATTTGCACTCATGAAACTAAAACTGAAATCCAGTATTCTATACAATAGGAAGATCAAAACCTCCAATAAACTTAATAAATTTAAAACTAAAGTGCTTGTAATTTAAGTATTTGAGAATAAATCTTATTGCAATGTAATTATGAGGGGCTGATGTTTTTCCAATCAGGAAAATTTAGAAAGTATCAATGATTTCTTTGCACTCTTCCTACAAATAAAACATCTTGAAAGAAAGAAAGTAGAAATGGGGATGCTCTTGCTAAGCTCATTCCACAAATCTGGCCCTAAACTGAGTCACCTAAAAGTTTTAATTACATCAGTACTTCTGCTTCTTTGGGGCCTCCTAGCACTTAGATACACTTTAGATTCTGTTCTGAGTGAAGTAAACTTCACAGTGCAAAGGTAGTTTCTCTTTGCAGATCTAGCTTGGAATGTAATAATAAACACATCTACAATTAAAGCCGTTTTTTTTAAAAAGAGAACTGTTTGGGAGAATGATAAACTGTGGTAATTGGGTAATTATTATAAACTCATGTCACTACTTATGAGGTTAACTTAAAAATACAAGAGAAATTAATGTCAAGTGTCTTTATCTGATTAAATCTGATTATATCATAATTTGTTTTGTTAAAAAGGAGTAAAAGTTAAATGCTATATGAGTCATTCTGAAGATCTCTGTGTAACATAAAGCAATAAAATGCAGCTGTATCAGAGCATGCTGAAATTTCCATTTAAAATAAGCTGCATCTACTCAGTTGGAGATTTTGAATGCCGAAATAAATTAGCAGTCATTATTGCAGATT
Organism: Acanthisitta chloris; assembly: GCF_000695815.1. Lineage (NCBI taxonomy): Eukaryota > Metazoa > Chordata > Aves > Passeriformes > Acanthisittidae > Acanthisitta > Acanthisitta chloris. The sequence continues at coordinate 8,134 of NW_008669984.1, read as the reverse complement.
CATACCAAGACAGTGTAAAGTTTGAGAGTTTTTGGGAAATAAAAGGTGAGTGATGTTTTATGGCTAGCCTCAAAAGGTTTAGTACTTTGGCAAAGCTGTCACTTATGTCTACTGTCTCCCATACACAAGATCCAAATTCTCTTTACCATATCTACATAAAAACAAAGTAATTATTCTCACTGGTGATCTACCAGTGAGGGGATTTATAGCACTTCTCTGTTTCAGCTTCTTAGGAAGCTTGTAACATTACTAGATTTCAAAATAGCCAAGCCAATATTTAATCAACTGACATAGTTTGAAAAGCGCAAAGCGGCTGCATGTTTTCTGTAGAATAATGGATGTTACCTTTTATTAACTGTTACTATTTTCTCATGAAGTGAAAATGCAGTCCTTACTGTATCCCAGAGAATAAAGGGAAAATCATACTTCCCTAATTAATAATGTAAACAGGTACAGTGTAATTCTATGCATTTATAGTCAGAGAAATAATGTATTTCTCAGATTTGTTGAATACAGACAAATCCTGCTCAGTTCAATTCATGGTCTGGGCTCATGCATTGCAAAGTCTTATTTTAGGAAGAGAAAATAGAGGGGTGATCTGTGCATTGACCATTTATAGTACAGGCTTAGGAAGGTATGCACAAGGACTTTCTCAACATTGGAGTCTTAGTTAGACACTCTGAATTACTCACCAAATGGTCACCATTTCACCCAGTGGTAGTACAGTAGTGCTAGTAAGGCTATCTTGCTGTGCTGATAAACAGCCTTTGTAAAATTCACTCATGATTTGGTGTTTTTATTTCCAGTCTCCTCCATGTCAAGAAACAGTGGGGCTAATGAAGTGCTTAGAATGTCTAATTGTAGCTAGGAAGTTTGTCTTCCTGGTCAGCAGACAGACATAGGGGGTAACTAAAGCAGTGAGCAGTGTCTGACCTCTCCCATGAGAGGATTTTGCTACCTTTAGCTTTCTTTACTGTCTACAAAAGGAGCTTAGGAAGATTAATTTCTCTTGACTAAAGCTAGCCCGGATTAATAGCCACGAACTGTTGTCAGGTGTTAGATTCTTCAGAATAGAGTTTCTTTTAAGATCCTGTCACTTTCTACTGTATATACTATACTAGTGCTTATGTATATACTATAGTAGTACCCTGTGTACTTTCTTTTTTAAGCTTTGACATGATTTACAATTTTCTGTCAGGCTGGTTCTTCAACTAGTGGATTTACACTAGATTCATAATTTGTTTTTATTGCAGCTTTAAAATTCGAGACTGAGGGAAGGTATGCAAAATTTGTGCTTATGAAATTTGAAAAAATATTGGATTTGTACCAAATGCAATTATTTTCAGATTTCTTTGTGGAATTTAATTTCCTTCTGACAGGCAGTAACAAACTGCAGAGTTGCATTGCTCTGCCAATGTGAACGGAGAAACTGATTACTTGGAAAGTAGGAGTTGTAACATTGACATTAGTGAGAAAAACCTCAGTTGAGTTTATCTGACAAACCAAGCATACATCAATAATTAATTTTATAAATGTTTCCAGTTAACCCTCAAAAGGTTATCTACTCTCTGTGTCCTTATAATAAAGGAAATTACAGATGCTGAAAAATATGTAAAATATGAACAAGATAGTGACATTACTATTGCTGGTACTTCCATGACTTGACTGAAATCAAATGCAGAAAGCTTGGAGGATTGTATAGGAAATAAACAGGATTATGTATACTAGCTGTGTTTTACAAGCAAATAACTGTTTTTTCAAAAATATCTAGTTGGCTGCAATTACTAATGCAGCTTTCCCTTAGCAAACCAATGCAAAATTTTAATTCTTAGCTGCAATATTTTTACCAGATCAGTTCAGAGAGAGAGATGGTGGGAAGTTTTTTTGCCTTTTTCCATAAATAAAACAAAATTTCTCTTTAAAAAGGAGGGAAATATACCCACCCAAATTGTATTATCATTTTCATTGAACTATTATAACAGTGTTACACAGTTTGCATTATTAATCATCAGTTGAAAAGGTACCAAACAATAAAATATTTTTTTTGTTGTACACTTTTCAAAGACTTCAAATACAAATAGAGTACATTTGTACATTTAGATTCATATGTAATCTAAAAAGCTATGAATTCATAATATTTGCTGCTTGCTAATTCCAGTTATTAAGGAGAGAGTAAGCTATTTTTTTGTGTTTGAGGATAATGCAGGTAAGAATTAACATCTCCAGTTCACATAGCCTGTATTGTTTTCTTTATTATCCTTGGTGTATATATATATTATTCTTTTCCTTCCTAAAAGTGTGTGGAGTTTTGGAGTTAAGATTAATATTTTGAAGTTCTTCAGAATTTGAAAAATTAAAGACGATAAGATTGTATTGTTTCTCCTGACCTACATGAACCAGGTGTCATAAAATCAGTACAGGAAAAGGGGCTAAGTGTAAACTTTGGTGCATGATAATCACATTTTTACTATGTACCAATGTGCAGGTACTGGTGCTTGTTGGTGCTTCAAGAAACACTCACAATATTAGTCAGCTGTCAGAAACTGAGCTTCCAGAGAGAAAATTTTTAAACAAAATTCTTAAACAGTTCATCCATCTCTTAAATATAGTATATTCAGTTTTATAAAATGCTTAGATCACTATGTAAAAAGCTGAAGCTGAAATGCTGGTCAGAAAGTTATCATCTAGGCCTGAAAAATTGCGAGAGTGACCAAAAAAGCCCAAAACAAACTCAGAATGTGAAACATCCAGGCACCAAACCCTAGTCTGAATTTTGTATGTTAATGATCTAACTATTGTTAGATCTATTGTATACCTATATTTTATTTGGGACTCTGATCTAAAGTACCTTCTAAAGACCTTCTCTTCTAGAACAATCATATTTTCTGATTTCAAACAAAAACCCCAACAAAAATTTTGGGTGTAATGGCTTCCTAAATCTAGTCAGCATTCCCAATCCAATTTCCTGAACTGCTTAAATTCTCTGAAGTGAATTCTTGGTTATATGTTGCAAGTGAGATTTGGGCAGTGAACAGCATGGATGGAACGAGTGAAAAGGAAAATAAAGACTTTTTTTTTTCTTTGGAGGAGATATTTTTTTGAGAGGTAAGTTGTGGTCTCTAGATGAGAGAGTACTCAAGATTTCGAGTACAAAAGGTGTTTATACAAAATCATAAATCCTAAAAACTTAGTTAAGAGAGCAATATATTGAAAAAAAATGCTGTAAACCCCACCATCCTCCCCCTCGCCAAACCAAACCAAAACCAGTCCTAATTTCTAGGATGATAAACACATTCAAGCTGTCTGTTTCATTATACATTCTCCTGTGGGGAGAAAGCTAGGAAGAGTCCTTCTAGAGCTGTTAATGAAGTGCAGGCAGATGATCAAAAACTCTCTCATATGCATAGCGTTAGCATATGAGAGCAAGTTATAAAACTGAAGATAATAATTGTTGATTTAAAAACAAAAAACACCTTTAGGTTTCTGTTGTATAAATGCTAAGACAACAAAGCAAAGATTCACTGTCAAATTGAAGGTTTTTTTTCCGTATGATTTTACTCATTATTCATGACACGTATCATGATTCTTGAAATGTCAAGTTCTTCAACAGAACAGAGTTGCGGTAGAATCGTTGTTAAAATAATAGTTCAATTCTATCTTTTTATGTATGACAAAAATAATTAGAGTTTCTCAATGTAATTCTAGAAGTACCTTGCCATTTCTATTTGAACACTGTGAGACTGAACAAAAATTGAGCTTGTAGCAATTTTTCAGCCATCATTAAATATTTTTCTCAAAAGGTAAAACCCCCCTTTTCTCTATTCATCACTCTTAGTGCTTGAAGACTCTCTTTCAATGATATTTGTGTCAGTATACATGCAGCTTTTTTCAGTGACTTAGCTTAGTGAGTTAGTCTATAAAACTCTAAATATTTGTCAACATGCAGTGTCAAGTAGCTCTGTTTATGCTTCACCATCCCTTTCCAATTGCTGCTTACAGCATTAAGTTCGCTTTGTATTGAATAGTTTGCTTTAATTAACAAAACAAACATTGAACGCAGTATAACAATGATAGGGACATTTATTTTGCAGGTGTAAAAAAAGCCCAAAGCAATCAACCAGACAAAACCAACAAAAAAAGCCATCCATGAAATTCAAATTCTCTGAGTGATGAAATGATATCATCATGTATGAATCCTACTGAAATACTGATGTCTCAGTAAAATAACCACAGGAATGTTTATCCATGATTTCTATGAAAAAGAAGAGATAAGCCATTACACAGACATTCATTTACTTAGAAAATAGCTATAGTAGCTAAAGATATCATACAGCACTGTGAATCAGTCAAAAGGCTGGAAGAAGTGGTAATAATAAATTGGCATAAGGAATGTTAAATTAAACTAGTCTTCAGACTGCGTTGTTGCAGATAAATGTAAATACACTCCATCCTATCTCCTATTTTGTTCACAAATACGTTTGGCAGTGATTATGCAAGAAATTTGAGACAGTAATAATACTAGCCATTTTCTAGCTAAAATGTAAATACCTCTAGTGTGGCTCTTTGGAACAGCTGTTCTTCCAGCTTCTATTAATAATTGTGTTAAAGAGCAACACCTTGAAAACATGTGTTTGGCAAGTAAGGGGCAAAAAGTCAATTGAACTTCCCCTTTGTACACTTTAGAAAGTGATAAAGAACAAATATCCAAATCGGAAAATTGCTGAAGTTAGTCAGGTGGGTTATTTTGAAGGGAAATCCTTTTGTGTTGGTTCTCATCATCAGAGTTAAAAAATTATAAAGGGGGTTCTTTTTCAGTCTTTGCAGTGGTAACATGTAATGGTATATTGAAGATTTGGTAGAAACATTGTCTGTGTAACCAAAGTGCTAATACAAAAGCTATGGTTATCTTAAGAAAGGCAAGTTAGTAGTAGTATTACTAGGTGGGTTATTTTTAGATGGGTTATCTTCTTTCAATGAACAACTAGCAAAGTCATCTGAAACAGAGTTGTGCAATTTGGAATTTAGTTGCCCACATATCTTTGGATGAAGAAATACAGTGAGACATATGTTTGCAGAATAGTATTTTGAGTATATGTAAAGAACTGAAAAATTAAAGGGAATTCCATCAAATGCTGGTTTTCACATTGAAATTTCAGTCTACAAGAAGACTCAAGATACCATAGTGAAAGTCGTCTTGAAGGAAATATGATCATAAAAGCATTAAGACTATGCTCTTTGGATAAGAACAAAAACTGGAAAGGGAGGACTGAAAAAAATAAATCCCAATAGATTGGGAAAGTCGTAGGTGAGATGATGGAAGAATGTGAGAATTGTTATAATGGGCCAGAGGTTAATCTAGCTCAGTATTTTTTTATGAATAATGTTCAAATGATAGAATGAAAGAATATGGCAGCACATAGTAATATTTTTCTAGCAAAGTTCTTTTACTATGCAGCTTATAGACTTTCTGAGTAAGGTATTGTAGCTGAGGCTCTTATTTCTACAAAATTTTGATAGATTCTTCTGTGGATTTGAGGAGTTTATAGAGAAGGTTGCAAAGTTTGTGAAGAAACAAATAAGGAAGGGGATATAAAATAAGGTTGAGGATATAAAGGTCAGGACAATGTCAGCAGCAGTGACCATGAAATGTTAAACCCAAGGAGCCTAAGAGGAGGCACCAGGGTAAAAAGCAGGAACACAACCATGGACTTCAAGAGGCTGTTCAAGGATGTGCTTGGAAGAATCCCGTAAGAGATCATGTTGAAAAGAGGGATCTAAGAGAAATCGTTGATTTTCAACGATCACCTACTCAATGCTCAAGATCAGGCTGTCAATAATGAACAGTATGTCAAAAATAGCCAGAGGTCTTGATTAATGAACAAGGAGCTCTTCACAGAATTCAAACAAAAGGAAAAAAAGGTGTAAGGATGGACAGGTGATCCAGGAAGAACATGGAGATGCTATTTGAATGTGCAGGGTTAGGGAAGACAAAGCCATCCCAGAATTGAATCTGGTGAGCAACATGAAGGGCTTCTACAGAGTTACAGGGCTATATCAGCAACAAAAGGAAGACTAAGGAAAATATGGACCTGTTGCAGAGCCTGCCATGGGACCTGGTGGCAAAAGAAGTAGGAGAGGCTGATATACTGAAAGCCTCCTTTGCCATGGTCTTGACAAGAAACAGTCACAATCCCTAAAATCAGTTTACAACCATAGTGCTTCTCTAATGTTATCGCTGAATCTGAAGAGACACATGAATAGTGTATTTTGGTGATTGTCCCTAAGCTAAAGGCTTGGACACCTGTTGGGTACTTTGGGCACTGTGTATTAGTCTGTATGTGTGTGGATATTTGTGCTGCAAATAATTATATTGTGTATATATGTATATTTTACAGTAATGTGCCCTGTGATTAATTACAAGGAGGACATTTTAAGTTATTTAAAGACTTTAAAGGCTATTTGAGAGGCTATTTATGTTAAGGAGTAGAAAATGGCTATAAGTTGACCATGAATCAGTTTAGCATAAAAATAAAAAGAAAACGGTGTTGTATGCTTGGAAACATCCTTTTAATGCACAGTAAAGGCAGCTGAGTTTGTGATAGCCTTAAAATTAAGCATAGAGCATGGGTTCCCTCCAGGAACATGGGCTGACCTACATACCATCCAACATACTTTTTCCTGATAAGAAACTGACTGAGTTTTGCTTGGTTTTCATCTGAGTTTATACACTAATTTCTGATTTAAGTATTTTAGAGCACTAACTACTAGACTTGAATATCTTTTTCATAGTTTTGCATTTATATTATTCTTCTTTGCACAAGTTATTGAATTTGCTGCTTTATGAAAATACACTGCATATACAACAGTAAAAAGGTTGCTAGGTGAGGTTGAAAAAAAACTAACTATGAAGAAGTGTCCTTGAAGAAGTAAATTATTTAATATAATGTAGAAAAAACCAACTCCTTGCAAGATTTGTACAAGCAGTTTCAAATCTGAGACAGACTGGAAGTAGATCGGACTGTTATTTTAGGGTGTCCTTGCAGACATGAAAAATAACAAGGGAAAAGAATGCATTGATAAATAAATGTTCCATACATTTTTACAATAATTGCCAAGTTTTACAACTGGTTTTAAATTATATTGTATCCAAATTGAACTGAGCATCAAAAATGAGGGTCAAATTTTGTGCTCTAATCCAGTGGAGTCTATATCCTAATTAAACATATATAAAAGGATGAATTTAAAAATTGTGACTTAATTTGAAGAAAGATGAGGAATTGTTTTCCTTGTTTATCTGACAGCACTTCTGTGGGATGTCATTTAACTTGTTAATTTTTGCAGAAATTTTGTGTTTCTCTCTGATCATATCCAATCCTGAATAACATTTTTTCTGCAAATAACTATCATAGCTAAATAAACAAACATATTGTTTCTGCAGAGTTTAACTAGTTGTTAAATTAAAAGTTATATTTCCTTCTACAGACACAGTATGTGTGGCAAGATTAAACAACTCCACCATTCACAAGTATATTTGAATTTCAGATTACTGCCAGTTATTCTGGTTAAATATTTGTGATGTGTGATATTTGCATCACAGCTTTGTTGCTAACATGATGAGCATAATTACTGTAGAGATGCAGGCTTAATTATGATAACCTTGTTTTTAATCATTCCTTGTAGGATTTTGGAGATGATGGCTCCTTGTACATTACTAAGGTTACCACAACTCACATGGGAAATTACACCTGCTATGCTGATGGCTATGATAAGCTCTATCAAACTCATATTCTCCAAGTGACTGGTAAGGAAAAATGTTGCAATTACTGAGTCATAAGAGACTTGGATTTTGGATTTTGTTAAGCAGATCTGTGGTTGCTGGTTTACTTTTTTTTTGTATTGTGTTACAGCTTAATAAAAAAGGATATATCATTTTTTTCATTGTTCTCCTCTACATAACCTTGAAAAACAATAAAATTCAATCATTTTCATTTATTACTTCCCTATGAATAATAGTTATTTACAGGTGCAAAGATAGTTCAGAGAACTTGCTTTGCACCATGTACTGTTCACCTGTGATGTTATGCTGAATAGTAAGTGGGATTTTATGTATGTGTGTATATATGTGTATATATAT
>NW_008669983.1:0-2945 GCF_000695815.1 Acanthisitta chloris | reverse complement strand
GGCTTTCCCGGGTGGGTGGGATAGCCTCCTCCAGCTGCCTGCGGAACCAGGGGCAACTGGGAGGTGGCAGGGATGCCCGTCCTGCCCTACAAGCAGGGCCCCTGGTGCTCCCTCTGCACCGCCGGCCTCTCTGGCTGCTTCAAGTCCTGGGACCACGGCGGTGGGCTCTGCGGTGAGTCCCCATGGTCCCCCCGCTCCCTGCGTGGCCCCAGTGGTGCTGCCAATGCCCCTGACACCACCACTCTGCTGTGCCCAGAGGTGCCCAGGAACCCGTGTCGCATGAGCTGCAGGAACAGCGGGCACCTTGACATGAGCAGCTGCCAGTGCACCTGTCCCCCTGGCTACACGGGCAGGTACTGCCAAGGTGAGAGGGCATCGTGCAGCCCTGACTCCTCTCACTTCCTGAGGCACGTGTGTGCAGGGTGGGTGCAGGGCATACATGGGCACAGCTGGTGCAGCACCCACAGCCTGCTCGGTACCCACATGCCCCAGCAGTGCATCATGTTGGGCACCACCTCAGCTCGGTACCCACATGGGCATGGCCAGTGCCTGGGGTGCAGTGCTGAGGCTGGGGCTGCTGAGCCCTCTGCCAGCTAACACAGTGTCGTGCCCACAGTGAGGTGCAGTGGGCAGTGCATCCACGGAAGGTTCAGGAAGGAGGAGTGCTCCTGCCTCTGCGACGCGGGCTACGGTGGAGCTGAGTGCGGCAGTGAGTCTGTGCCCACCTGTGCTGCTGTGGGGTGACACCAGGAATCTGTGGGCAGGGACCCTTCGAGTGGAGCAAAGGGTCCTCTGTGGGCCCAGCTCTGCCAGCACAGGGCCCACTTGTTCCTGCCTGTGCCCACAGTAAAAATCCGGTTTCCCTTCCACACCTGTGATGTGCAGATCGATGGCAATTGCTTCATGGTGTCCCCCGAAGCTGACACCTACTATGGAGCCAAAATTAAGTGCCAGGTGAGTGCTTGGGATGTTCTGAGCATCCCTATGCAGCTGAAAAGTGCCAACTGTGCTCGTAGCCCCCTTGGGCATCTCTCTTCTGACTGGGGCAGGGCTGGACCATGCATTTGGGGCAGACTTGCTCCCTTCCCCACAGGAGAAAGGGGCAATACTGGCCCAGATCAGAAACCAGAAGGTCCAGGACATCCTGGCTTTCTACCTCAGCCGCTTGGAGATGGGTAACAGGGTGACAGACACCGATTTTGAGACCGGGAACTTCTGGATCGGTGAGTGATGGCAGTGGGCAGGGTGTGGGTTGTCTGAGGTGAGGACAGACATGCCAACCCTCCTCCCATGCCCCTAGGTCTCACCTACAAGACGTCCAAGGCTTCATTCCGCTGGGACGTGGGCGAGCCATCCTCCTTTACCAGCTTTGCTTTTGGGCAGCCAGACAACCAGGGGTAAGTGGATCTAGAGGACACCAACCACTGCATGATGTCATCTTACACTGCGTGAAGCTGGCTGGCTTCACCACCCTCCCGGTGGGACACAGGTTTGGGAACTGCGTGGAGATGCAAGCGTCGGCTGCCTTCAACTGGAACGACCAGCGCTGCAAGACCCGAAACCGGTACATCTGCCAGTTTGGTGAGTGAGCAGCTGGGAGCCCTCCTGTGCCTTCTCAGGGCTCCTGAGCCCTGGGGTGCTGGTCCCCAGCTCTGCCAGGTCTGTCCCTTGTTGCCAGCCCTGCCCAGACCTCTGGGTTTTTCCTGGCACTGGGGGCACTGACTCTCCACATCCCATCACAGCCCAGGAGCACATCGCCCTGTGGCACTGGGACCCCTGAGCTGGCAGCCCCGGGAACTGGCCAGTGCTGGCCGCTGTGCCGAGCCCGTGGCTCAGGAGGACCCTGGTGCTGTGCCAAGCTTGGACCATGGCTCAGGAGGATCCCCTCATGGCTTACTATGCAGGGGATGAAGACTGAGGGGACCCATGGTGCTGGGACCTGGCGAGAAGGGCACATGCTCTATGTCAGCATCCCTGAAACAGTGTCTTCTGCTCCTTACCTTCCTCTCTCACCATCACAATGTGACACACCCCAGGCAGTAGATGCCTCTGCAACAGCCAAGTCCAGCAGCATCCTCCTCCCAACTTGGCAGTTGGGCTGTGCCCGGACCATGGTCTTGATATGACAATGGGACAAGAGGGACTCCTGGGGGGCACAGACCTCAGCACAACTCAGGGTGAGGACCAGACTCAGCTCTGAGCCATCATCCTGACCTGGCTGGGAATGCCCCAGCCTGGTGGGTTCCTCACCATCACCTGGTCCTTCGTCACACAGTTCCTCACGATCTGCCTGATGGTTAATAAAGGCTCTCTATCCCTTTGGAAGAGCAGTTTGTGTCCTTTTCCTCCACCTGATTCTCCCTAGCCACAGCCCACATCCTGCCTGCACTGGATGGTACCTCCATCTCCATCCCTGGAGAAGGTGCTGGGGTTGGAGGAACTGGGACCAGCCTGGCTCCTGGCTGAACTCTTGTCTCCAGCACCTGGGTTGGGGTTTTTTTTATGAGTGGCATTAGCCAAGAGCTGCTTCTTCCAGCCCCAGGATGGCCCCAAGTCACAGCACCCCGTGTACTGGGTGCAAACCTGTCATCCCAGTGCTAGTGGGTGTCAGTGGGTGCTTTTGGAGGGGACATGCCACTGCCCTTCTCCTGTCCAAACAGCCCACTCCAGGGCTGGGCTGGGAATTAAAACATCCCCAGCCAAGGCTTTGAATGCCAGCTGGTTGTGCCCTGGCTCAGCAGCTGGAAGACACAAATCACATCGCTGCTAGCACGGATGGGCTCGGGGCTAGCTGGGCAAAACCGAGCCAGCGGCCAGGAGAGCAGGGTCCGGCAGGTGGGAGGGGGCGGGAGGATGGAGGTGGAAGGATCCCGGGGAGGATGAGGATGGAGATCCGCGGGGCAGGGTCCGGCCGGTGCGAGGGGGCGGGAGGATGGAGGTGGAAG
>NW_008669982.1:0-2131 GCF_000695815.1 Acanthisitta chloris | reverse complement strand
CAAAGTTGTGTGATCAGCGTGTAGCTGTATATACAGGAGACATTTTACTATAAATACTGTTAGGTGCCCTAAATAAAGTTGGCTATCAGAGCATCAAATTGGTGTGTGCCGTAGTCCGTTCCCTCTCAAGGACCCCAAAATTGCCCATACTCCTTTGGATACAGCCCAGGATTGGATTGGCTTTCTGGGCTGCCTGCGTACACTGCAGCTCATGGTGAACTTCTCATTCACTGTGATCAAAGTCATCAAGAAGAGGAACCATATAAATAAAACATGGTCACTGGACAACGCTGACACAATAAAATCCACAATAATTTTAACAAAGCCAAATATCTGCTCTGTAACAGTGAATTTATTCCATTTTTCTTCCCAACTCTGGTGGGAAAACCTAGCTTTCATTCTACTCTGCACTAAACCGCAGTCAGTTTAGCTGATAACAAAATGTAGCTTTCATTGATATCATTCTTCATGCACAGATTCCACACTACAGTAATCCCCAAGTCCAAAAAGAAACCGAACATTCCACCCCTTGTCACTATTTCAGTAGACACTTCATGCAGAGCATGGTGCAAGTCCATAGTGCAGCTCTAAACACCAAGCATCATGAACTGCACTGTACTGTTTTGGCCTTTTTAACATCAGTCTGGTTTTATCTTCGCTAACATAAGAAGAAAAAATGCCACAAAAATTTCCAACCAAGAATGAAAGACATGTAGGGACACAGAAACAAATAATACACTAATATTACTACTGAATAATGCCACTAATAGATAACCCTACTACAAAACTAACAAACCCTCAGCACACTCCTACTGCAATCTTTACAGACTACTTTGCACAGCAGGAGTCAAGCAGCCTTAGTGAAAATGCAAAACGCCTTACGCTAACTAATGCTACACCTCTGATAGCAGGATGACAAAGGAATGTATCTCTGTGCTTGTCACCACGCCACACAGCTTCGAAAACAAAGCCCACGTAAGTAGGTATCAGGAATCTCCCACCATCACCACAAACGAGTATGATCATCCCAGTGTGGGACTTGAATGAGCCTCTAGTCAGGGAAGATGATTCCTTCTCATTCCCCAACCCTGCGTGGAGAAGACTGGAGAACACTACAAGGCTGTGTGTTTTATACAAGTAACACATCACTGATTTCCATTACAATTGATTTCTAACAACCACCCACTTCAAGTCAAAAACACTTTGAAGAGAATGAATTACATAGACTGCATAATAAAGTCCAAATAACACCTACTTTTCCTAGAGAGTAACATTCAAACAGTACAAACGTTATGGATGCCCCAACCCTGGCAATGTTCAAAGCCAGAGTGAATGAGGCCTTGAGCAACCTGCTCTGGTGGGACGTGTCCCTGCCAAGGGCTGGGGTTGGGAGCAGATGATCTTTAAAGTCCATTCCACCCCCCTGACATTCTATGATTCTGTGAATAATGTGTGGGAGATAGTACTGAGCAGAGAATTAACTTCTCAGCACTCTGTGTACATGTTTATCTTCCATACTTCCTCCCACTCTAGTCCATGGATTTTTTTTTTCAAACTTTTTTTCCACCTGCCTTTCGGAGGCACAGGATTAGGTAATTAAACCAAAGATTTTTCAAAGCCCTTCTATATAAAATAGGAGTCCCACCTGCTTTCAGAAACTCAATGAAGATTTTTTCAGAAGAAGGACTCTGAGCCCAGGCTGTTAATTACAGAAATATCTCCCTCTCTTGCGTATGCATGCTTGATTACTTCTGAAATCACTAATGATTCAGTTATTTCACTTTGAAGCAGGAATAGCATTTCTGACTTATCTGACCTTCCAAACTTTTATTTGAGCAGCAAAACTGCATTAATAAAAACATTTGCTATCTGTAAATAACCCGTTTAGCAACAGACATCCAGAAAACTCTCAGGTGCTACAGACACAAAGGCTCCACATACTGCTTAAGCAATGGGTGGTGGCATCTGAGCAAGGACAGCTTCCAAAAGAACTTCACTGAGGCTGTGTGTTTGCCATGGAGAGCAGGTATGAATCAGAGTATCATACAATCAACCGGGATGGAAAAGACCTCCAAGATCATCAAATCCAACCCCACCGTGGTTACTAGTCTCATCTTTAAAACCTCCAGGG
>NW_008669981.1:12658-50143 GCF_000695815.1 Acanthisitta chloris | reverse complement strand
AAGGTCCATTCCAATCCCTAAAGTTGTTTGATTCTATGATTTGAGTGTTCTAATAGTGTAATGGTTGCTGGTGACACAAAATGATTTCCTTTCTTCATGTCTGTCTTACTCTGGACGCACATGGACTTGACTAGCTTTGGCATTGCAGCCAGTAGAAAAATTTGCTACCATGGTTAGGTTTCTCACAGTGGGAAGTGTTTGAAGCCCTAGATAGTTCTGCATATATAGATAAATTCATCGCATCCTTCTCTAGATTAAACAAATCAGCATTTCTCTGCTCTTGTCCCTGTGTCTGAACTTAGCTGTGTGCTTTTAAGAAAGCAAAAATGCTAAACACTTCAAATGCTTCACACCAGGAATTCGTACATAGCTGTTAGAAATAAATAACCATGGGGCTAGGAAGATATTGCTTTTCCACTCCTGTTCCCTCTGTGATAGTGAGCTTTGTGTAGTGTAAATTCCCTTCTCTGACCATGCAGAAGCAATACATGTGAACAGTATAGTAGTTCAGAATGCTGAAGGTTCAGGTAAAACTCTTTCACCTTTAGGCTCTCTAATCTTGAAATTACCAACTAGAGGTTGCTTCTCCTATCAAATGCATCTTGCCAGGGCAAAGAGGAGATGGAGCTGGTGTGTGAGTGGAAAGCCTCAGTGATGTAGCTGAGAAAAGCCCAGGGCCAAGAGAAGGCAGCTGGACAGAAGAGGCTTTACCTTTCTTCCTTAAAGGCGTCTTAGTTTTATTACCAAAAAAGCCTCAACCCTGCTTATTTCTTGTGCACAGTATGAAAATTCTCTGTATGTACAAACAGCCAGTTCATGTAATCCAAAAGAAAAGTGCTGAGAAGGTACTTCAGCTCTCCAGCCTGTGTATAGACACTGCCACTCTGTGTTCATCTTGGCCATGTGCTTGGCACAGCTGTAATGTGCTGATGACTTTCCAGACTGAAACATTCCAAGACATTTGGTCTCTCCTGCCATGGCTGCAGGAAGAGGACTAGAGAGAGTGGCCTTGAGCTGAGCCAGGGCAGAGTCAGATTGGATGTGAGGAGAAATGTTTTCCCTGTGAGGGTGTTCAGGCACTGAGATATTTCCCAGGGAGGTGGTGGAGTCACCATCCCTGGAGTGTTGAAGAGGCATCTGGATCTGACACTGGAGGATCTGGTTTAGGGTTTGGGGGTTCCAGCAGTGACAGGTTAATGGTTGGACTGGATGATCTTAGAGGTCTCCTCTAACCTTGATGACTCTGAAGTTTCCTGAAACTTCTATGGTAGCAACAGGTGGACATGAGTATCAGTGAAAAAATAGCAAAAGGACAAACCTACAGTTGGGTTTGGAGGTGACCTTATTATCAGGAGATGCCAAGTGTGTGTGTCTACTGCAGTGTAAGAAGTTTAAATTAAGAAAACCCTCGAATTCAATGACAAACCTCATTTTTCCCCCCACACTGACACTTTGTGTACTTGCTTAGACTTCTATATAATCCTTTCCACGTCACCAAATTATGTCACAGACATCAGTGTCTCTCACCACAGTATTTACTATGTCCATCACTCTTAAACCAGAGGAACCAATTCCTTTTTCCTCCAAAAGCCAGGGGATGACTTCATCCGAACAGCTTGAGCTGTGTGTGGCTTTGCATTTAAAAAAACCCTCCCGTGTGAAATTGTATGTAGATTAAAGTTGTTATACAATTCCTTTTGGCATCTCACGTGCCTGATAGTCTAAGGGACTTCTCAAGCACCAGCAAGTGAATTAATGACCGAGAAGAAGCCTCTTCTGTGCTCCCTGCTGTGGGAAGGATGACTTTCCATCAGAAGAGGGCACTCTGACACTGACAGTTTGCCTGTCTGCCACCCGGATTAAATGGGCTGTTTTTCCTGGTGTTATGATAGCCTTGGTTTGCCTAATCTGTTCCTGTAAATGGTGTAATCCCTAAAGTAAAAGCGGCAACAAGAAATCAGACTATGCGACTCATTTGCATATGTTAGCATTCCTGTTTAAAGCCATTGCTAAGCTTTTCTTAATTAGCAGTCTTCTGGTTTAAAAATGATGCATTAATATGTATACATAGAAGAATCTCTTTGACTGTTCCATAATTAGAATTACTGGCTCTAGTGCTTAGTGTCCTATTAACCCTTAATTGTATTTCAGCTGAAAGCAGGATAACTTTGGGAGGAATCATTCATGCAGGACCCTGTAAAGTGTCTGCATCAGTGAAAGTCATGCAATGCCTCACTTACTGAGGCCAGTGCATTGCTCTAACCATGTGAAAACTGTCTCTTCCTCTCTAGGAGCACTATGAAAAGTATGATGGGTTTGTGATCCTTCATGGCACTGATACCATGGCCTATACAGCTTCAGCCTTGTCCTTCATGTGTGAGAACCTGGGGAAAACTGTTGTTCTGACAGGATCTCAGGTAAGGGGATTCATTTGAAAGTGAAGCATGAAGCCTCAGTTTTGGTTTCTATATGCAAAACTTGGTGTTATCCTGATTATGTGTGTATAAATATCCTGTCTGCAGAGGGATCTGTGTTAGGAGCTGCAGGGACAGGACAAGGGGCAATGTGTTCGAATTGAAAGAGGGAAATTTAGGTTAGATGTTAGGCAGAAGTTTTCCCTGTGAGGGTGGTGAGACACTGTCCCAGGTTGCCCAGGGAGGCTGTGGCTGCCCCAACCCTGGCAGTGTTCACAGCCAGGTTGGATGAGCCTTGAGCAACCTGCTCTGGTGGGAGGTGTCCCTGCCCAGGGCAGGGGTTGGGGCTGGGTGATCTCTAAGCTTCATTCCAACCCCTAAAATTCTATGATTCTGTGATTCTCACTGCATAGCTCAGTAGTGCAGGGCAGGGCCCTGGCCAGAATGAGTGCTCACAGGGCTGATAGAAATCAGTGAAAATTGCTGGACTCACCAGCTGAGGATCTGCCCCATAATTTTATCATGACTGACTTTACAACTCTGTACCAAATCAGAGCAGGAGTTGATTATGGCTGGGCCAGATGCTGCTGAGAAGTATATAAGAACCTGTTGTTTGCCACTGTGTATTAATCAGTTGGTATGAGAAGCATCTTTGCAGCCTCAGGTAGCTGCTGCTTCTTAGTTTTTTTTCTTTTAAAGCCCTGAAACCTACTACTTTTTAAATCATCAGTTGTTATCCCTTTTTTATGTTACCCCATTCTGTTTATCCCATTGTTGCATCCTTTATATTTTTTTTTAAAGAAACTAAGCGTTAGATTAATTTCTGACCATTTCTGTACCACAAAGCCTCTAATATGGTCTGTTTCCTTTCCTCTAAAGACTACATGTATTAATTTTCATTCTCTTAGCTGCAGATCAGCCCTTTGCATATTGTCTGAGGGGGAGGGGTTGTCTTACTAGAATAGCTTGCTTGAGCATAAAATCCAGCTCTAATCACAAAGGAGAGATGAAACATGGCACTGTAAAATTCCCCTCCCCAATCTCATAACTTCCCTTTCACATGTGGTCTATTTGAAGTCAAAATACCAAAGTCTAGGAAGGAGTAGGCTCCCACTTATGGTCTTGACGTGGGGCAGTCTAGTCGTGATACATCACAGACAAGGTTTTGCTTTCTTTTTTGCTTTATTGCTTGGAGATCTGCCTGACATATGATGTAGCAAGGGAACATATGATTCCTTTTTCTCCTTGCTGAAAGGAGCTTTGGCTCTCTGTTAATAAAGAGGCGATCTGAAAGGCATGGAAGTCATCACTCAGCAGAGCAGATTGCTGGGTTTAATCTTACCCTTTTCTCTGGGTAATAACCTGCTGGCTCAGTTTTTTCTCTGCTCTGTGGAAAGATGGTGCAAGAGAGCTGTTGTGAAGCCCAGGGGGACAGTTCTGTACGATCTGGGGCTGTTGCTTTTTCTCTGTACCATCACTTCTCCCATGTTCAGCCTCTTTACCCACGCCTGCTTTCTAGTTTTTATGTTTTTCCTGAACCAGCCTTAATAGGCTTCATCACGCTAGAATCATCACTATATTAGCTTTTAAGCACTGAAATTATCAAAGCCTGTTAAGCACAGAGGGAAATCCTGCCATCTGCTGCAGCCTAAAATAGTTTGGATGGAGAAGGAAACTTTCTTTGTCATAACTCATTGTTCCATAAATTATTCATCTATTTGTGTTGCATAAGTTAGGCTCTTTTTCGTTTTTCTGCTGTGTAGGCTTTTCATAAGGGTCAGTGTGTAATTTCAGTCTCTGCTCTTCAGGTGCCCATATATGAGCTGCAGAACGATGGCCGAGACAACCTCCTGGGGGCATTGCTGATGGCTGGGCAGTTTGTGATTCCTGAGGTCTGTTTGCCTGGGAACACCATCACAGATGCTGCACTTCTCCCTCTAGCCAGGACACATATACTCAGAATATTTGGTAGGCAGTAAGGCCTTGCACTTGAACAGGAAGATTGATGGGTTCTCCTGAGGTAACAGGCACTTGCATGGCCAGTTTGCTTTGGGTCTATCCCATTTGCACATGTTCAATCTGTAGACCATGAAGTCTGCAGTGTAGGTTGCAGCTGACATGAAATTGGAGGTTCTTTTGCAGATATATGGGAACTGAAATACTACTAAGTCAGTTTTTTAACTGAATGTTACTTTGAAGCTCTACAGTTGCTCTAGAACTGGTAGGAATGTCTTCTAGCTCTAGTTCCTGCAGACTGAGGGGTAGGGAATGATCCACCTAATGGACATGGAGGTACCTCTGTAGTCTCAGCACGCTGCCTTTAAACATATTTGGGCTCTAAAGCTCAAAGATCAGAGAAGAAATGGGTCATTTCACTTCTGCCATGCTCCCAAACCCATTTCTTTTCAGACAGCAGCAATGGTTGTCTGCCCAGGATCTTAGTAACTAGAAACAGTTTTGAGGTATCTCTTTTCCTTCAAGTCCTAACTGACAAACTTTCAGAGACTTGAGGAGGAAAGTAATTATTTGTGTGTGGTAACTCTTTGGAAAGTGGTCCTTATTTTTACCAGGCCTTTTTGGACTCTGAATTTATCCACAGCTGATTCATTGCGAAGTCCACACAGTTTCTTTCCTCCATCTCTGAAGTGGACTCAGGCAAATTTGCTGTCTCCTAGACGATGCCTCATGAGAGGATTATGAAACTAGTTAGCTCTTAACTTGTTTTGTTCTTCAGTTCTTAAACCAATGAGTGACAGATGTGCCAACCCTTTTTGAAAGGGTTAGACTTGTAAACATCCACTAACTTCTGAGTTGCTTTAAAGAGTCAGAAAACACTTTATAAAGGACAGACTACAGTATTTATCTGCTGCATCTTTTAATTACTGGCTTATTCACAGACCTGTTTCTTTACTTGTCTTGCAGGTGTGCCTGTATTTCTATAATAAACTGTACAGGGGAAATCGGGTGACTAAGGTGGATGCTGGGAGTTTCAATGCCTTTTCCTCACCTAACCTGCCTCCACTTGCAAAAGCTGAGGTTGATATTACAAGTAAGCAACATCATCTCTTAAGCTGTGTAATTTATGCCACATGCAATAGAACTGGAGCTGAAAAGGATCTGTGCCTATGTGGTTGAAATGTCGGTTTTAAACTCAAATGTCTTTGACATTTGTAGCCTGACTCCACTTCAGCTGCTCTGAAACTGTTTAAATATTAGTAAGATTGAGACTTTGTGACTCAACTGCATTTAGCTATGGAATATAGATGTAAGCTAGGCTGACTTTGACTTAAGATCCAGACTGACCAGAGGGAATGTTGCCCTTGTGTCATGGAAATGCTTGCTGCAAAGATAAAAATGAGGCAGTGAGGACTGAAAGAACAAGGAGTTTAATCTCATTAATGGCCATACTGGGCTCTGAAATCGGGCAAAAAAGTCATTGCAGAGTACTTGCAGCTTCAACAGACTCTGATGCATGTCATTATGTAAGATGTTTTACTGGGTGTTTAGGAGTGTCTGAACTGCAGGCACACTGGAAACAGCAGGCCTAGAATACACTGTGTGAAGGCATTTTCACCCCCAGACTGACTCTGGCATCCTGTAATTTCTGTGTGTCTGTTTTTTAAGGAGGGGGAAAAAAAACTATATGAAGATTTCACTACCCATTTGCAAAGTCATTAGCACATAGATGTCTGTCCTTGGATAAATGGCATCCTTTCTTTGGAGAGGGGAGGAGAGGGACACATTGGAATGTAGCCAAATGAGAAGCTGCCAAAAAAAAACATGCTAAAGGACAATTTTAAAACATACAACATGTGGCAGTGTTCACAGCCAGGTTGGCTGAGCCTTGAGCAACCTGCTCTGGTGGGAGGTGTTGGGGCTGAATGATCTCTAAGGTCCATTCCAACCCCTAAAATTCTGTGATTCTATGTGAGCTGCTTTTGGAAAGACTAGGTATTAAAAAGGAGTAGGACTTGGTGGCAATATCCGTGACTACACCAGAAGCAGGAACAGGAGGGTGTTGCTGAATTCTTTAGCTAGGTGCCATTAGTGGCAGCAGCTCTAGCCCTGTGCCATGCAGTGTGGCATCCTGAATGGTTTCTGCTGCTAGAGAGAAACATTCTGCAATCAAAATAAATTTATCCCTTCTAATGAGTGGAAGTTAAAGTTTCAGGTTCCAAGTGCTGTGTTTGTAGCAGCCAGGTACAAGCTGAGGAAGCCCATGGAACACTGGAGTTGGCTGTAAGACATATCTCATCTCTGACTGCCACTGTTGTATTCCTGTGCTGTGTCGAGTATGATGGATCTGAAATCAACAGAAATGCTGTCAGTTGATTGTTGCAGTAAATTGGGGAGAATCTTCTTTCTTGGGTCTTTATGAGCTGCATCAAATAGGGTATAAATAAATTCCGTTTACTGACTGATCAATAATGAAATCAAGCTGCAAATTGCATGCTATTTTTCTCTTGGATTTGAATGAACTGGTTTGTGATTCCTTGTCCAGAGTAGAAAACTGAGAAAATTATTAAGCACTTCCCTTGGCCCATACTGGGTCCCATTATCTTTTCAGTAAATGCCTCATTGGGATCAGTGGGGATTTCTGATTTAAAAACTGATGGTGTGATAGGCTCTATTTTTATTTGCTTCAGTTGATTACCCAGTTAGGGGTAGCATCATTTATCCAAGATGACTGTGTCAGTATTGAAGGATTGTTTCATTTTGAAAGAACATAGTTTATAGTATGGGCAATCTACTAGTGCTGTTTTTTTTTCCCCAAAGTAATTGGTTGAAACATTGCTGTCTCCCTTGAGTTTGCTTGTACAGCCCTTGTATGAAGCTTTCAGGGAGACAAGGAACCACTTGGGCTTTTAAAAACAAACCAAACAAATCTAGTATCTTTGAACTTTTCTCTTTTTCCAAATCACTTTATATAATATGTCTTAATCCTCCTGTAGACAGGGCTGACTCTTGCTGATTCAGCATTAGGGAGAGCAGCCTGAGGATGGCAGGAGGAGCAGGCCACATGCAGAAACTCTTCCTCAGGCTTCCCAGGTCTAACAAAGCTGGGAAGGAAAATTCCAGAGAAGCAGAATGGGAGAGGTGGCAGGATGCAGGGAGTGTAATGGGATGATGGGTGGGTACACAGGGATGAGGAGATGACATGCTGTTCAGGGCTGGGCATTGCATGTCAAAGCAACAGTTTACTTCAGAGCCAGAGAGGGTGAAGCTTAGTTCTCTTCCCTCCCTTACTCTAGTTGCAGCTCTCCTTTTTTTATATCCATTTTTCACCCTGTTCCCTCTTCACATGAGGCTCCCAGTGGATTTCTAATCCCACAGAAATCATAGAATCATCAGGGTTGGAGGAGAACTCTAAGATCATCAGCCATTAACCTGTCACTGCTGGAACCCCTAAACCCTAAACCAGATCCTCCAGTGCCAGATCCAGACACCTCTTAAACACTTGTAGGGATGGTGACCCCACCACCTCCCTGGGCAATATCCCGGTGCCTGAACATCCTAACAGGGAAAACATTTCTCCTCACATCCAGTCTGACTCTGCCCTGGCTCAGTTTATGGCCATGCTTATGTCCCATATCTGACTGTGTGCTTTGTCAGATCCTTAGCTGTGTTAGCCACACCTAAGAGTCCTGTTATCCAGATTTAGAGGAGCAAGTGTGTCCGTTCTTCAAGGCTTTGAACGTAGCACAAGAAATTCCTGTAAGAAATGAAAAATTCTAGCCCACTCCTGAGCTAAGAAACCCAATACCGATGGGAGATACTTTTGCAGCAGAACCAGAAATCTCCGTATGAAATTAACAATAGAGAAATAACCCTAAATATTTCTAAACTCTCAAAGCGTATCCAATAAAAGGCCTTGCCTTGTTTCTCTCATATTTTGAAACCAGGAGAGACAAGGAGGACTATTTCACTTGAAATGTGCAAAGATTCTCAGTATATTTCGTAACTGATTGCTCTCCTCTGCTCTTGATTGTCCTAATGAAGCACACATGAAACTTGCCTCATTACTGTGGCTGGACTTTCTTCATCACACATGCATGTAACTTCTGGGAGTGGTGCACATGTACAGGACTGTGTGGTGCAGGGGACAAACAGAGCCTGTGTGACTCTGCAGGCAGGTGTGGTACAGCAGCAGAAGGTTGGAAGGCCCTTTTGGACTCTTCTACCCACCAGTCTCATTAGAGAGAAGCTATTAGTCACCACTTTTGGTTGTGTCTTGGTGTCTTGGTTGGCAGTTCTGGTTATTTATGTCAAAAGCTCTGGACATTTATGCAGTCAGGCAGATGCCAACTCTGTCCACTGAAGTGCTTTTGGTCTCTGTCCCCTCTCTGCTCTAAGCAGAGACATGTTGGTTCCTGCAACACCAGGCAATTTAAAAATTCATTTCAAAGGATGTGTGTTGATTGTTTTATAACAAACTGCCAAAAAAAAGGGGGCTCTGTGCTTGTGGGCCTCCTTCAGGAGTTCACAACTGTAGGTTGCCTGTGCTCCCACCCCTTGGCTGCTACCAGGAATGGTAATGAATGCTAGGGCAGCTTATATAATGGCAGGCCTTGGCCATAGCCCTATAGAGAAGGATGAGGATTGCAATTTGCTGTTAGTCTGGAGCTCTGCAGTCAAGAAAAGCTGTATTTCTTGTTTGATTTCATAACCGGGAATTCAGTCACCACTCCTAAGGGAGGTGTCACTCTGAGTTGCTGCTCTCCCATTATAAGCTGAAACCTGCACTGTGGCATAGGCACTGCTGAACAACAGGGGGTTTGCTGCTTTCCCAGCTGTGTGGAGCTGCTTCTCTTTTTCATTTGATTTTCTGATGTTTTTTTCCACACTAACCCTATCACCATACTTGTCTGTACATGCCAGAAAATAAAGCTGCTTAAGATAAGGATGTATTTTTTTTGTCTGTCATTTTAGCGGCTATAATGTTTGGTGGGGAGAGTGAGATTGGAAATAGTAGACTATTCTTTATGTGATGGTTTGGTTTGGAAGAGTAAACAAAAGGCCTTAATATCTTATATTAAGTTATTGGAGAGCATCCAAAGGAGGCAACGAAGATAATGAAGGGCCTTGAGGGGAAGCAGGGTTTTGTTTACATTGGAGAAGAGGAGACTGAGCACAGAGCTCATGGCTGGATACAACTTCCTCAGGGAAGGAAGTGCAGGGACAGCTCTGACCTCTTCTCTCTGCAACCAGGGATAGGACCCAGGGAATGGGCTGAAGTTGTGTCAGGGGAGGGTTAGGCTGGAGATGAGCAACTGGTTCTTCTTCCCCCAGAGGTGTTTGGGCACTGAACAGCTCCCCAGGGCAGTGTCACAGCCCCAGGGCTGACAGAGCTCCAGAGGTGTTTGGCCAATGCTCTCAGGCACAGGGTGTGATTGCCAGGGATGTCTGTGCAGGGCAGGAGTTGGACTGGATGATCCTCAAGTGTCCTTTCCAACCCTGATTATTCTGTGATCTTGAATATAATCTCCTTGAATGATGCAATCTGTCCCAAGCTTAGGGTCATAGGCTGAGCCAGGGCAGAGTCAGATTGGATGTGGGGAGAAATGTTTTCCCTGTGAGGGTGTTGAGGCACTGGGATATTGCCCAGAGAGGTGGTGGAGTCACCAACCCTGGAAGTGTTTAAGAGGTGTCTGGATCTGGTGCTGGAGGATCTGGTTTAGGGGTTCCAGCAGTGACAGGTTAATAGTTGGACTCAATAATCTTACAGGTCTCCTTCAACCCTGATGACTCTGATTCTAAGCCACTTTGGACACAGAATATACAGCCATTACATCTTTATTATATGTACCTTGCTTTAAAACCTTCCTTTCTGCTGTGCCACACCAGCAGCTTCCTTGTGTTTGCTCCTCAGCTTTGCATCCATATTTACACAATGCAGTATCAGTTAAACTCTTTACAAACACAGAACATCCAAGTCAGAACAGGTTGCTGTTTTCTGTGCTGTACCAAAACTGAATATCCCTAATTAGCCACTCATCCATAGGATAAAAAACTGTTATGGACAACAATAGATATTTTTGTCCTTCAGTTGCTTGTATATAAGTTTCTTATTTAAGAAGAAACTTACTGAAGTACTTAAGAAGTTCTTAAGAATCACTTACTGAAATGATGTTTAATTATTTGTCTTTAATTTAACAAAAAAAGAGGATTTCTGTGTAGTTTGACTATAGCCTGCCAAGACAGCTGGTTGATTCAGTGTGATGAAGATGCTTGAACTTAGCTGTGTGACATAAATAGTCTTCCTTTTTGGGGATGTAATCTTTGAGATGGAGAATGCAAAGGGTGTGTTCTACTTTTTTTATTGCCCTGCATGGTGCTGTGCCACACTTGCCACAGCTCTGAATAAATCCGAGATGAAGTTGGGCTTTTATGTGTATTTGTGTCTCTTTGGCTCTTGCATCATATTTGCCTTTTGTTCTGCCCTGTAGACTCGTTTGGCTCATGGAAAACTGACATCTGTGGAGTCTGCAGCACCAAACACGTTCTGTAGGCTGGCGAGGTTCATGACCAAGGGAACGTTAACTCAAGGGCAATCTTTATCTATTTTATGTAATATAACTTGGAATTACATCACTGTACTGTCTGCATGCATTAAGTTTATCTTGGAGGTGATATATTCTTTGGTGGAGCATCCTCCAAGGGTACAGGTATAGGCCTGGTGTAGGTCTGACTTCTGAAACTATCCTCTGATCTCTTTCCTTGGTCTTCTGCTCTTGGCAGTATCTTAGCCATCCATGCCAAGGCAGGTTTCCTTGTTTCATTCTTCAAGTTGGTTCCAGGCATTAGGGATGTTAACAGTTGCCAAATGTAGTAGTATGCATTTGTGAAGTTTTGGCAGGGACTCCTACCTTATGGAGGATAACAGAAAGAAAGCTGTGAGACAATTTTATTGTCGTCCCTTATAGGGGAGGCTGCTTTATGAAGAATTAACCTGTGTGTTGGAAGGTTGAAAGGACTGGATTTATTGCTAAACGCTGCTGCTTCTTCAAGCCCAGTGCCCATGCTTGAATGTGGTTAGCCAGGCCTGTGAACCTCGTGCAGAATAAATGCACAGCCTCTGTGTTTGCCCACATACCTCCTCACAGGTCTTTGACTCGCTCTGGAAAGCTCATGGAAGCCTTTGAGAGCTACTTGGCTAACTACTGAGCCCAACCAGATGGTTTCAGAATGGTGCTGGACAGCCTAGCACAAAGAAAGAAACTGTAGAAAAGGTCTATATTCTCCCATTCCCAGGGCTTTAGGAATCCATGTGCTGAAGTGTGACTGGTTGGACAAACATGATGCCAAGCCAACTGCTTGTGACCTGTTTAATGATGTGTGGTGTGTTTTAGATAGAACAAACAGAGGCTCTAGTTGCTGAGAGGTCACCACAATAGGAAAGGAATCAGAGAATCACAGAATTTTAGGGATTGGAATGGACCTTAGAGATCATCTAGTCCCAACCCCTGCCCTGGGCAGGGACACCTCCCACCAGAGCAGGTTGCTCAAGGCTCATCCAACCTGGCTGTGAACACTGCCAGGGTTGGGGCAGCCACAGCCTCCCTGGGCAACCTGGGACAGTGTCTCACCACCAGAACAGGGAAAGCTTCTGACCAAAATGTAACCAAAATTTCCCCTCTTTCAATTTGTGCCCATTGCCCCTTGTCCTGTCCCTGCAGCTCCTAACGCAGATCCCTCTGCAGCTTCCCTGGAGCCCCTTCAGCTCCTGCAAGGTGCTCTGAAGTCTCCTTCATAGTTTGTAAAGTTTTAGAGGTGACTGCTGTTTTCTGTCCTGACTTAATGGATTTGTGTAGTTTTTTGTATCTCTGGTTATGGAACAATAGAATATGCTTCAGTGGATGTTTTTAAAAGTACTCTGATTTTGTGTTTGCAAGGGGCTGAGTGCTGATTGCAAGAAATTGCAGCAGTAATTGGTGTGAGTAACTCTCTGTGTGGCTGAGAGTGTGTCAGCGTTACGCACACAGATCTTTTATCTCTCTTGCTGCTTGGGAGTTTCTCCAAAATTTGAAAGGCTTAACTCATGGTGGGGAAACAGCAGCTTTACAGCATGGTCTGTTTTCATGGCAGCATGATGCTCTGAGCTGTTGGCTGCTCTTTGGTAAACCTGTTTCACTGCCTTGGAGGAGCTGTCAGTGCTCCCAGCGCTGAGCTCCTATACTGGAGGAGTAAAATTTTCATATCAATAATGCATGACTTGGCTTCTAATAATGCAACACAAACAAACTATTAGTTAAACAGCTGGCTTCTGGCTCTGAATGTCTAATGGGAGTTAATTGAATCCTTGCTATTTTATTTAATCGTTAGTAACTACCCAATAAACTCTGGAGGTTATTAGCAACACCAGGAGCTGTGTTTGTCATCTCTTGTGTCTGGGATGATGAAGGTCTGTTTTCTAAGCATGAATCCAGGCTGGTATCAGACCAGTTACATAACAGTGAAGTTCAGGTCAGTGTGTGGCAAGTAAATATCTCACCTGGGCTGGGCCTGCACAACGTTCTGTTGGTTTCTGAGCACTCTGAACTAGCAGAGGTGGCTCTAACAGGACGTGTGACATCCATCAGGTCCAGTGCTCAGCTGCTTTTCACAGCAATCAGAAGAAGAGGTTATAGCAGAGGTGTACAGCTTTGTGTCTGATAGATCATCCTGTTTACTAATGGTCATTGACTGAAATATCCATTTTGGAAGTCTTTGCTGTAAAGTGCTATTAAATTGAAAGTAGCATAGGTGTTAACTCCTCGGAGGGTACTAGCTTAGGAATATTGACTGGTAATACTGATATAACTCAGAATGTACACTGTTTTGGAATTAAAACTAAAATATAACACATTTGAGCCTGATCTAGATGAGGCCTTGAAGATATATTTCGCAGAATCACAGAATAATCAGAGCAGGAAGGGACCCCTGAGTCCAACTCCTGCCCTGCACAGACATCCCTAACAATCACACCCTGTGCCTGAGAGCATTGGCCAAACACCTCTGGAGCTCTGTCAGCCTTGGGGCTGTGACACTGCCCTGGGGAGCTGTTCAGTGCCCAAACACCTCTGGGGGAAGAAGAACCAGTTGCTAATCTCCAGCCTAACCCTCCCCTGACACAACTTCAGCCCATTCCCTGGGTCCTGTCCCTGGTCCCAGAGAGAAGAGGTCAGAGCTGTCCCTGCACTTCCTTCCCTGAGGAAGTTGTATCCAGCCATGAGCTCTGTGCTCAGTCTCCTCTTCTCCAGCTGAACAGCCCAAGTGCCTCAGCCACTCCTCATGTGGCTTCCCCTCAAGGTCCTTCACCACCTTCATTGCCTCCTTTGGACACTCTCTAATAACTCAATATCTTTCTGACGTTGTGGCACCCCAAATTGCTCACAGTATTCCAGGGGAGGCTGCCCCAGCAGAGAGCAGAGCAGGACAATCCCCTCCCTCTCCCTCTGGCCATGCCTTGCCTGATGCCCCAGGACACGATGTCCCTCCTGGCTGCCAGGGCACACTGGGACTCATATTCAACTTGCCATGGACAAGTACTCCCAAGTCTCTTTCCAGCACTACTTTCCAGCCTCTCATTCCCCAGTCTGTAGGTGCAGCCAGGGCTGCCTGTCCCAGGTGCAGAATGAAGCACTTGCCCTTGTTAAACTTCACATTTTGTGGCCCCTAATAAGTAAGGTGTGTTAGATCAGCTGCTGTGGCTGCTGTCTGAAATAGACCTTCCTTTCCTACTTTCCCAAACACATTGTCTTTCATGAATCCCCTGCATAAGAACAGTTCTAAAACCAAAGTTGTAAGTGTGAAGTACTACAAGTGTTCTTAATAGTCTGTCTTAATATTGGATTGAAAAGGCCATTTCCCTTAACAGTCAACTGGGAAACAGTGTGGAGAGCCAATACCAAAAAGAAATTCCGAGTTCACACCCACATGAACAGGAACGTTGGACTTCTGCGACTCTTCCCAGGAATCACTGCTGCTGCTGTAAGTGTCTCACTTCCTTTTGGAAGTGGGTTAAGTGATGCTCAAACTCTTGATTAGTTACCTGAAGTAGGAAAGCTGCATTGTGCCTAGCAGTGATTGGGGTTTGGGAGGTGAAGGGAAACGATCTGTCTCCTTCTGATACACCTTTTTGTTTTGGAATATCAGGGCACTCCAAGTCTATTTTCATATGCCATAAATTATTGATAAAAGCTTTTCAAATACCTTTTGTATAAACTGCCTGGGCTCTAAGACTTCAAATTAATTTCGTATCAGGGCTCATAATTAGGTCAAGTGCTTTTCTAGGCAGGTGCAGCCTACAATGACCAGGGAAATGCTCTCTTGCTGCATACTGAGGCATATTAATAGGTATCTTGTCAAAGAATACACAATATGGTGAGTAGAGGGTGATTATTTCAACCTTCTTTATCAAGGTTCATTTTGTCTCACACTGGTTATGACCCTCACCATTCATACAGAGCTGAAAAGGAGAAGTGGGATTTTTGTGCCTTCAGAAATGATTTTGCAGACTGTGATTTTAGGTAGATCTGTCTTTAAATTTTTGTCTAATATTCGTCCCATTAAACTGACAGGTCTTTTGTGGCTGTTGCCATCTCGAATTGAATTCAGTAGTTTAAGCAGCACTCCCCAATTATATCACCATTCTTTTGAGGTGAATATGAACAGATGGAAAGACAGAGGGGTGGTATATTTGCAATAAAACTCCAACTGCATAGTTAGCCTCGTGGGGCTTTGCAGTGTATTGCATTTAGCATATGTGATCAGCAAGAAGACATCTAGGTTGTTCAAAATGCATCTCTCTAGGAAGAGGACTTTGCTAGGCATTCTCTACAGTGAGGCACAATAGCTACCTCAGTGTCAACTAGCCCAGAATATATTAGTGACTCTTTTTTTGTGTGTGTTTTTGTCTCCTTGAGTTAAATCAATTGGGTTTGGGGTTAAAAAGCTCCAGGCTTCATTAGAATGTTCTTTCCTGCAAGGTCTCTCTCTTTCTCTCTCTTTCTCTCTCTCTCTCTTCTTTGCTAAAGCAAAAAACTTCTGGGCAGGGGTAGTGAGTTCCTCTGTTGAGTACTAATCTCAATTAGTAATTCTACATTTATTTCTTAGGTGTAAATCTCCCTTTTTATTCTGCCAAGCAGTGTGTGACAGTACAACCTGTTAATGGCACTGGAACAATAGCATCCGTTTTCATGCTCAGGAAGTGACTGTAGAGAGTGGCTTATTTTCAAATCTATCCCTGTAGGAATTCTCAAGGGAAATTCTCATTTTTCTTCTCAGCTTATTTCACAGTTCCCAGTTATTGCACGTGGGCAGCACAGAAGGGCATGAGAAGACTGTAACAAGAATAGTCCATTTTTAAACACACTGCGCCCTACACAGAAATTTTAACGTGACTTTTGGACATCCCTTTTGTCTCTCTTCCCTCTCTTATTTTTCAACAGGTCAAAGCATTTCTTCAGCCTCCAATTGAGGGCATTGTACTCGAAACTTATGGAAGTGGCAATGCCCCAAACGAGAGAGAAGACTTGCTGGAAGAACTGAAGAAAGCAGCTGAACGCAAAGTAGTGATTCTGAACTGTACCCAGTGCTTACGTGGGTCTGTTAAAACTGTCTATGCCACAGGGCAGGTGAGGCTTGTGCAATGATTTCACACTCCTCTGCTGTGCAAAAGAAGCAGCCTGCTGATACAACTTGATTGTAAGCTAGTAGTCCCAGATGTATCAGCTGTAAAGTGTTGCTCATAAAATAACTACAGCTGAGAAATCTTAAGCCAGAAGCTTTTAGATGTGTATCTACAAACAAGATCCCGTTACTCCTAGTCCAAATGGCCAAAACAGTCAGCTCAAATCCCAAATTAGTGATTGCTCACTCCTGTCACGTGCAGCACTCCAGGATACTTGGCATTGGATTGGTAGTATATGTCTCGCAGGGATTCCACTGAGCTAAAAGCTTAGGGATCAGACAGTCAAATAAAGCAGTATTTGATAGGATAACAGTTCAGTGTAGGAGCTTCAAGAAAGCAATATTCCAAATCCCAGTTCTTTATTTGACTGGAAGTACAACTGAATTTAGTGAGAGATTGGAGAACATTGTTCTCCAAGGTTGGTTGTTGAGGTGACATGAAGAATACAATCAACATCCTTCAAACCGTATGCTAGAGAGATGTTATACTCTGCGCTACACATACCCCAGCTCTGAGCATCTCCCTGAGGTTTGGCATCCCCAGTAGGGTGATTAGACACTGGAATGTGCTGCCAGGGGAGGTGGTGGAGTCACCATCCCTGGAGGTGTTGAAGGAGAGACTGGACGTGGCACTTAATGTTTAGTTGACAAGGTGGTGATAGGTCACAGGTTGGACTCTTATCTCAGCGGTCTTTTCCAGCCCTCATGATTCTCTGAACAGGATGTAAGGAAGCATGTCTTGAAGAAAGGGAATCAGTTTAGTTTAAGCCATGAAGGCTAACTTAAAGCAGACTTTGTGCACATACTGTTAGTGTTCAGGGCATTTTATGGCAAGTTTCTCCATGGTGTGTAGAACACGACCTCACTGGGACTAATAAGAGCTCAAAGCCATAGAAGAATATGTGCTGCATGTGGTGGTGTGAAGGAAGCTGGTTTAACTGGCCTGTAGAAAAAGGCCAACCATTAAACAGCCAAGAAACACTACCAGAGGGTGACTCATCCCCCTGGTTTAGACAACTGGTTTTGTTGGGAGCACCCACCCATCTGGCATAGCCAGGCTCTTCATTCACCCTAAATACTCCAGTCTGGTGCTGAAACTTGTCTGTTTTAACTGGTTGTGACTCAGCTTTAGACTGTACTTTCACAGTCTGCTTTGAGGAGAAAGAAAAGGAGATTGTAAGAGTTTCTTTCCACCTCTTCAGTATCCAAACTTGGTGTTTTCTGATATGGGCAGTTATTTGGGTGTTGGTAAAGCTTTCGCATAACTTAATGGAGATGTTTGGAGAAGTATTAACTTGTGCAAAGATCCTGTTCTACGTAGGAATATGTGGATTATCTAAAACAGTTCACACAGAAGGAAGAAAGAAGTCAATAAAAGGCACCAAATTTGTATTTGCAAAACAACATGAAAATGAAGCCTAACTAATCTAAATATGATCTTCTGCTTGAAATGAACTGCTGAAATGCATGGAAGGAAGAAAAAACCCTTTTCTATGCTCTGGCTAAAAGATTCTCCAAGTAGACACCTCTAAAATGGCTTTTTGCACTCTGATCCAGACTTGATATGCTGAATTGAAAGATTCTGCTCAGGTTTACTGAACCACTGTAAGGTTGTGTGGAAATATGTTCCTCTCTGAACTCAGGGACTGAAGGTATAGGAAGGAAGCTGGGAAATCCCTTCCTCCTCCTCTTTCTCAAACCTGCTGCAAAAACCCTAACTGTTCTTCGGTTAGCTCTGCAGTGCAGAAAGTATTTCTCACCTTCTCTGTGTATGTTTTCCCATGGGACTTTAAAAAAGTGTTAGTCTGAGTCACTTGGAGATGGTGAATGAGCTAATTAAGGCTCTATCTAAAAATATTAGTTAAGCCACAACAGGTTTCCAAGCTGAAGTTTATATACAAGGTATTTAAAAGTAAAATGCAGTGTAAAGAACCTAGTGCAGGATGCTTGGCTGTGAGGCAGCACATTATGGCAAAGAGGATGATATGTGGTGCAGTTTACAGGCAAAAGATCTGCAGTCTGCTTTGTTTTTTGCTGTCTTGCTCACTGTACCCTTATGAGGCTTGCTGACCATAGCAAATATCCTTCTTTTTGCCTCTCTGTTCAGATCGTTTATTTCTTTTCACTCCCAGAAATATAAGTTTAAAAAGGTCATCTCTTTTCAGTTGTTCTTGTCAGAACTGTGTAAATTATTTTAGTTGCATCTTCTAAATCACACACTGCTAGCACAGGCTGAAAGGATCTGAAAGCACTCCTGCTGTGAGCACACTGTAGTGCTGGAACTCATCCAAAGCAGTGCCCCAGAAAAGAATGGGAAATATGTCTGTGTGAGAACAGCCTACTTGGCAGTGCTCAAAATGCCACCGGGTTAAAACAGAGGAACTGCAGCTTTGCAATAAAGGGAGTCTGACAGCCCTGCAGATAGCTGATACAGACCTGTAGCCTTTCCCTCATAGAATCAGAGTCAACCTGGTTGGATGAGACCTCAAAGAGTCCAACCCTACCGTGGTCACTAGACCATGGCACTAAGTGCCACATCCAGTCTCAGCTTGAAAACCTCCAGGGATGGTGAATCCACCACCTCCCTGGGCAGCACATTCCAATGCCTGAGCGCTCTTTCTGTAAGAAATCTCTTCCTAATATCCAACCTAACCCTCCCCTGGCAGAGCTTGAGTCTGTGCCCTCTTGTCCTGCTGCTGGTTGCCTGGGAGAAGAGACCAACCCCCACCTGACTCCAGCCTCCTGTCAGGGAGTTGCAGAGGGTGATAAGGTCTCCCCTGAGCCTCCTCTTCTCCAGGCTGAACCCCCCCAGCTCCCTCAGCCTCTGCTCATGGCACTTGTGCTCCAGTCCCTTCACCAGCCTCGTTGCTCTTCTCTGGACCTGCTCCAGCCCCTCAATGTCCCTCCTGAGCTGAGTGGCCCAGAACTGAGCACAGGATTCAAGGTGTGGTCTCACCATCTCTGAGTTCAGGGGCAGAATCACCTCCCTGGTCCTGTTCACCACACTGTTCCTGATCCAGCCCAGGATGCCATTGACCTGCATAGTGAGTGACCATGGCAGGCACTGGCTGGAATCCTTCAGTGTTTCTGCTTGAGAAGGGATTTAAAGTCATTTCATTCAGCTGGCTCTAGTGTTGGCTTGGTGTTTGATAACTGAAGTGACAGAGATGACCGTGGCAGTAGGAGGAGCAAGAGAGTGGAGGCTCAGCTGCAGGTTGTATTCTGTGGAGCTGCTTGTCTGTGATACACATTTTCTGTACACACAGGTATTTCTGAGTGCTGTGCTAATTGCAATCGTTCTTCCTTTTCATTCAGACTCTTGCTGATGTTGGAGTCATTCCTGGAGGTGATATGACACCAGAGGCAGCCCTAACTAAACTGTCATACACGCTCAGCAAGAGAAACCTTAGCTGGGAGGAGAAGAGGCAGGTAAATATTTCAGTGTGACCTTGAAAGGCTTTAAGTTTCTCATCTCCTGTGCTAACTTCTGCTTAGTTTCATGCCTTGAGCTTCTCTCTTGCATTTAAAAGCACTTGGTTCCAGAGGCTCAATGAGAACACTGTGGGGGTTTTTTCCTTACAGAAAATACTGTTAGGCAAATGAATGTATGTAGACTGGGAGACAAAAGAGTTCTCAAAGTCAGGTGAAGACCATGAGAGAGCCATAAAATTGCCATCTTTGAATCGTAGTAGTCTACCTTGGGCATTTCTGGAATTCATATGGGAGACAGAATCCCAGCCCTACTGAAGTCAGCAAAGATCTTGCCACTGATCTTAGTGTGGTAAAGATTTCATGCCAGACTCATTCACACAAAGCTAATTCTGAACATAAGTATTGCTTACAGCCTCTTCCTTTACAGCATTACTCATGGCAGTGTTAGGTTTTGTTTCTCTAAGAGGAGATGCACTTCATAATACACCCTTGAGCAACCTGCTCTGGTGGGAGATGTCCCTGCCCAGGGCAGGGGGTTGGGACTAGATGATCTATAAGAACCATTCCAGCCCCTAAAATTCTATGATACATAAAAAATAGAGGATTATTCTAAGACCCAGTTGTAACTGATTTAAAAATCAGATCCATTTTAACAATGTTCTTACTATTCATTGGTACTTAATCAAGGCTTTTTTCCCTGCAAATTATATAGCTCTATGTCATGTTCCTTTTATGCAAGGAAGATATAGCTGTGAATTAGATAAGGATAAAGCTGTCTGCAGGATTGCATGAGTTTCTGTGCAGTGAAATCATAATCCTGACCCTTTGGTAGATGACATCATGCTGAGTCACTCTCCAGACTTAACTCTGCATGCACATGGGTATCTCATGCTGGTGTTTTGTTTTCATTAGAACTGAAACAAATCTGATCCTTGTGTCATGCTCCATATCTTCCACCAGTAGCAGCTCTTGAGACAAACATACTTGGCTACCTGTGATCCTGAGTGTGGTGGCTGGAAGTGCCACTTACTCAGGGACAGGCTCAGGCTCTGAGCTCTGAGCTGGTTGCTAAAGCCCTGGCTGTGAGGAACAGGAGGAGCTCTGTGTTCCTTCGGTGAGGCTGTCAGGAACATGCTCCGTGCAAGAACATGCTTGGCAGGCGACACAGAGCTGTGAACAACAGCTCTATTGCATGTGCTTGTGCATATACCCTCTAAGAAACTCCAGCTCTTCACTGATGCCCCTTTGGCACACTCACTGGCCCTGGAACATACATGCACTAGCCTGTTTTTTTAAATGCAGATTTTAATCTTGCACAGAGGCTTATTTGACCTGGGACAGGAGGAACCTTCCCAGCTGGCTTCCTGCCTAGGTGTGTGAGTTAAAACTTCAGTTGAGATGCAGTTTGCCGAGGTGTGATAACTGACTTAGAGGAGGATGTGATGAAGAGATGTTTTAGGTTCCCCTGGATCTTCATGGGCTGCCCATAGGAATGTGCTGCACAGTTTTCATGTGGTGATGCTGGACCTCCTTTACATGGTTTGAAAAACAAAATGACTTTTGCAGTTTCTTTGAGCTATGCAGGATCAGTTTCCTCATTGGACTCGTTGTACAGAGCCACAAACAATTGTGTTGGCACAACCAAGGGAGCAGCATGTTGCGTTGCCTGGGCAGGAACGAGTGGTAGAGACCAGGAGAAGAAGAAAGCCTGGAAATATGTTTTCTGTGGCAATATCTTCAGCTAAACATATCAGCAAACAATAGTCTCCCAAGAGACGGAAGCTCTCCTGAAGCTGGCGTGGCTATTTTAGGCTTCTCTTTCAACATGAAGGAGCAAGGAATGTGCCCCCAGACACATACAAATGACTGAAGAGCTGGTAGGACTGAGTAAGGCACGTTGGGCTCTGCACTGGGTGCATTTAGCACAGGTGCCAATTGCTAAGGTTACCTGTGCAAAGCAATGATCTCAACCTGTCAGATTCTAGAATTGTGCCAAAGCAGTTGGTATCCTCAGAGTTACAGGTATATGGGACTCTTCCAGCAGACAGCCATGGTGTTGTCAGCTCTTGGAGCGTTTTTTTTAATAAAAGGCATGCCTAGACAGAAGTAAACCTGGGGCATTCCTCCTTCCAGCATCACATCTGTTCCTTGCAAACTTTCTCAATCCTGCCTTTTAAAATTCTAATTGAATAACTATGTGCTGTATAGCTGCATCAGCAACCTCTCGTGAAAGAGTGCCAGCATGTAAAACTGGCAGAATGGAGGAAACCAGTTGCTTTTTCTTCATGACTGCCTTCTATCTGTGCTCTCCAGGCTCCTCAGCATCTTTCTTTTGGAGTATTTTCATGTCTTTATTGCCCTATTCAAGTACTTTGTACACGTGAATTCCCTGACACTTTTTTCACTTTGATTTCCGTTATTTTTTCCCAGTTCTATTGGATGCATCCATCCTGCAAACTGTTACATGCCTGTTTGGAGACTCAGTGACTAGTATTGCTGTAGACCCTCTGGATCTGTGGCCAAGTTTTAAGCAAATCAGGGCTAACAAAGCTGTTTGGAAATGCATTGAAGTGCATGAGTGTCCACAGGTAGCACTAGGCTTTGTTTGAGACCTGTGTGCACTGTGTGTGTAGGAGTCCTGAGGTCTGTGAGTGCTGGCAAAAGGCAGCAAATCTTCTGGTCTTCAGCCTGGCTCTGATCATTACTCACTATCTTTGTGTTTTTAAGTGTTTTTAAACTTATCCCACCAGGGAACTTTTGTCTGCATGCTCGAAAAATTGGGGTGCTTTGTTATGTGCTTATTTTGGTTTCTTTGCTTTGGAAGAAAGTTTTGTT
This sequence comes from Acanthisitta chloris, assembly GCF_000695815.1. Classification (NCBI taxonomy): domain Eukaryota; kingdom Metazoa; phylum Chordata; class Aves; order Passeriformes; family Acanthisittidae; genus Acanthisitta; species Acanthisitta chloris. The sequence continues at coordinate 27,791 of NW_008669981.1, read as the reverse complement.
TGCTTGTCTCTCTTCCCCCCTTTGTCTTTTTAAACATGCAATCTTCATGGGCCAGTAACTATTTCTTTAATCTTTTGTCTGCGTTCAATTAGTTTCCATAATTCCTCCAAACAATTTTCCAACTTGATCCTAAGGGTTTTTTTTATGAGGCTACTCCAATATTTTCCCTCTACTAACAAAGGGTTTGATTGCTTTTCAGATGCTGAGTGAGAACCTAAGAGGAGAAATGACTGTTGTACCCACAGAAGCCAAGATTTCTCTGAGAGATAGCAAGTTTATTCAAGTGATTGCCAAATCTCTAAGTATCAGCAGCAAGGAGGTATATACTTACATGTGTAGAATTAATATCATGTAAACTCAGTGAAATGAACCCAGCTGAAACAAAAATTGAATACTGGAGCTTTTGTATTCTTCTTTTTGAGTACTAAGTGTCCCAGCTAACCAGCTGGGTTAGGGAGAAAGGACACAATGACAAGCATAACACTGAAATGGTTTTAATTAAAAGCATATTAACTTTTTTTTTTACCCTCTTTGTAGCCCCATTTTGGGTTTCTTTTCTTGGCTGGCTGGTTGCAGTAACAAGCCTCAGACAGATGCTGTAATTCAGAGTATCAATGATATGAAGAAGTGCTTTGTATTTTTGTGGTCAAATGTATTGACAGTTTGGAGCAATCCAAATACTCAGGGGTAAAACAGCTTAATTGTACATGCACTCACAGAAAGCTGAGGCTAAGGAAACACTGCACAAGTGCAGTTTGTGGTGTTTAGTGTTAGCCCCTCCTGATGGAAAATTAGAAAATACAGTATTGGCTGTACAAATATTTGCTTTTCTCTTGACTTGGTCTCAGGGAAGATTTTTGTTGTTACTGTTATTTTTATTAATGGACACTGAATCTATGGTGGTCTTTAGTAAGGGGAATGGGAGGATGTCCAGGGGGGCTAGGAAGCTTGAAAGTACAGGTTGCACAAGTGTCTGAGGACTCACATGAAGAAAGCTGATCCAGTCTTGAGGACATTGGACTATATGATCTTCTCCACCTCCCACCAGCACTGCTTCTCTTACTGCACTGATGTGTGGCTGTGGCAGTGGAGAGATGGCAATTAGTGTGTGCATCTTGAATGGTATATGCAGAAACCAGGTAACTGTAACATTGCCAGAGTGGAATATAAATCTTTGGGCTGTGAGACCAACATAATGCAAAATAAACACAAAACTTCATTCCTTCCAAGAACTAAATACTACCATTTTTAAACACCCAAATGACTCGTTTGGAAGGTTTACATTAAAGCAGGGACAGTGTTTTTATGACTTGGATATGTCACATTAGAGGTGAGGCTGATACTGAATGTTTCATTTTATTTATTTCTCAGGAGTTAGAATCAGTAAGAGATGCATTAATTCCACCTTTGGCTTGTGCAGCAGCTAAACTGGGAGACATAGATGCACTCAGAGCCATAACAGAAATGGTAATGTAAAATGAACACTTTTGTACAATACATTAATTTTTCAACAGAGATGTAAAAAGCAACTACCAAAGTCTTACAATCAAGGTGCTTTGACTAATACAATTGGTTTCTAGCCTTCTCAGTCTTTGCCCTTCAAAACTGGTATGTTCTTTCCCCTATCTGGTTTTCAGCTGTTTAATTTTTCTTTTGAACTGTGTAAATACAGGTAGATTAAAATGCAAATTCTTATCTACTAACTTTGGAACCCTTTAAAATGGTTTGTGCTGCTTTCCTTCTCTGAACTTTATGCATATTCACAGCATCCAGCTTTTAGATGCAAATCTGCCACGATGGAAAAAAAAAAAGAACTTGAAAATTATATTTAAGCAAAACACAGTGCAGTGCTAATTCAGGATTTCTGGCTCTCCCCATAGCTCTAACTTGAGCTCTGACATTTCTCTGTAATCTCTTTCGTTTTCCCTCTTTACCTTGGTTTACCCTACTCTTGAGACTTTGGTAATGGGTCTTGAGAAATGATAAATATATCTCAAAAGTAACAAGAAACAAGACAAGTAAAATTAGCAGTCTGTAGACACAAAGCTGTGTATGGAGTGCTGTAATCAGGAGCATATCTGAGGGGGAGGAAGGTGGAATAAATCACAGACTAATCAGAGTTGGAAGGGACCCTTGAGGATCATCCAGTCCAACTCCTGCCCTGCACAGACATCCCTGACAATCACACCCTGTGCCTGAGAGCATTGGCAAACACCTCTGGAGCTCTGTCAGCCTTGGGGCTGTGACACTGCCCTGGGGAGCTGTTCAGTGCCCAAACACCTCTGGGGGAAGAAGAACCAGTTGCTCATCTCCAGCCTAAGCCTCCCCTGACACAACTCCAGCCCATTCCCTGGGTCCTGTCCCTGGTTGTCAGAGAGAAGAGGTCAGAGCTGTCCCTGCACTTCCTTCCCTGAGGAAGTTGTATCCAGCCATGAGCTCTGTGCTCAGTCTCCTCTTCTCCAGCTGAACAGCCCAAGTGACCTCAGCCAGTCCTGAATAGCTTTATTGGTGCTAAAACAATGCTACAAGATAAACTCTGAGTAAACTCTGGGCTAAACTGTGGACTAGAAGGAATGTCCATAAACTGAGACAGAGGAGAGTCAGATTAGGTGTTAGGAAAAGTGTTTTCCCTGTGAGGGTGTTGAGGCACTGGGATATTGCCCAGAGAGGTGGTGGAGTCACCACCCCTGGAAGTGTTGAAGAGGCATCTGGATCTGATTCTGGATGATATGGTTTAGGGTTTAGGGGTTCCAGCAGTGACAGGTTAATGGTTGGACTCGATGGTCTTAGGGGTCTCCTCCAACCTTGATGGTTCTATGCTCCTAAGTTTGACAAGCTTAACATTTATTTTGCTGGCAGAGTTAAAATGTGCTATCTGCATCTACTGTGTGATGCAGGCAACAGCTTAATGTGCAGCTCTTGTCTTCTTAGCATGCCAAGGATATGTTGTTTCGTAGGGTGGAAACTTGAGCTGTGAAGACTATGATGGCCGAACCCCACTCCATATTGCAGCCTCTGAAGGGCATTTGCAATTAGTTGAGTATCTGTTGACGTCTGGAGCGACTGTTTATGCTAGAGACAGATATGGATCAACCCCACTGATGAATGCGATCAAGTTCAGGTAACAATTTATGTTCCACTCTATGTAAACTTTATAAACCTCCTCTCGTTTTGGATTTCGAGTCCTGCCCTGTGTTTTGGTCTTGTTTTCTCTCAGCAGTCAGGTGTAAATGTTGGGAGTTAAAATAACACATATCAGCTTTGTTTCGAAGGATGTGACCAGCCTAAATGAATGATTTTTTAAAAGATTATGAAATGAAAGCAAACAACTTGGTGTGCATATGCAGAATTTTAGCATAAGGCAACTTGTTACTGTCCTCCTGCCAAGACTTTGTCCATAATTTCAGGGCTCCACTCTTTATTCTGAGGCTTCCTTATAAAACAGAGCCAAAGTGATCACTCCTTTTGACTGGCAGAAGTGCAGGACCATGAGCTGTCTGGTTTCTTTCTGCCCTTCCCTTTCTCATCAAGACCAGACTGTTTCAATTGGCAGAAAATATACCGGTAGGTTAACATGTTTTAATCTTTCCTTTCCACCAGTGCTTCCCTGAGTCTCTTGCTGGGTGACTGGTTTTGATTTTTCCCTTCCACCCACTCGTAATTAGATGGGATGGTTGCATGGCTCTGCCTGCTCTGTGGATTTCCTCTTCCTTCTGAATGTCAGCACTTCTTGAATGGTAGTCAAGGACTTGCCATTTACTGGTCTCTTCCATGCTGTGTAGTCCTAAGGAGTGGCCACAGCACAGAAAAGAAAAGCTATCAGTAATCAACATTTAATTTCAAAGGACTTTGTGTAGCCTGGGGATTCACAGAGCCATTGGTCTTCCAACGTGTTGGAAGCTGCATGCCATAATCTCTCCTTGTTTCTTTGATCCACTTTCAGCTCCTTATCTCATATTCAGTCTGTATTGTGGAAGGAGAGAAGTCATTTTTTTTTCTGTAAACCAGCCTGGTGTGATAGAATTTTCATGGTCTTCAGGGTTGTGTGTCCCCAGATATTCCCACAGCTTTCTAGAGTCGACAGGTTCACCTGGTCTGTCAGACTGCAGTTAGCTCCCTGGGAGGTCTGACAATCCTGGATTACTGTTGGCTGCAGGAATGACTTGAAGGCTTCTCCTGTCTCAAGAGCAGATGTAGAAAACTCCACAAACTCTATTAACATGAGACTCCAAGTCCTGCATGGCCACACTGTGCTATAGCCATACCTACTCATGGTCCCTCTTGGCTTTGTACTTGTTGCTTCGCCTCATGAATATAAGACCTTCAGTGGCAAACCCTGTAAGTCTTAAAGCAAAAACAAGCCCAACAGCAAATCAAACAAATAACCTTGCAGTTGAATAGAGGTGGCTCAGGTCCAATGTGAGAAAATGCTAAAGCATTAGATACTATTAGATGTTCCTGCAAATCAGGCACCTACTTTTTTTTACCGCACCCATCTACCGCCCGAGGAATTTCACATGAGCTTGTTGTTTGGATTCCTTAGCATTGCCACTCCTATATGAGACTCCTACTATGACTCTTAAGCTCTTTAAAATTGCACACCCATTTCAATGTAGGGAATTGCAAAAGGAAACAGCACCACAACCATTTTCAGTTTCTCTTTTTGTTTCTGCTTCTGCTGGAGTGAGAGGAAGGCTTGACTTAGAACTAATCTCGTACGTGTGTGTTTATGATCTGCTGTGTGCTCCCACTGCATTTCACACTGGTGAGCATATAAAGCAGAAGGCTAAAGCTGTCTGTGTGTGTAATTAAATGCCCACTGAAAAGATTTCTGCTGCAGAAATATTCAGAGTCTATTAAACAGTTGCAAGCTGAAAGTAAAGAGATTATCCTGATGCAGCGCACAAAGTGACAGAGAGGGAAGGGGAAGAACTGACATTAATGAGTAGTCAATGCTTTAAACTGTTTAATATTGTAACTTTCTCAGTTTTACTGAATATTGCATCAGCTTAATCCCATTTTCTGAGAATTAATATTTGTTTAATTGGCATTTAACTGCACTGCAGTATCCACTCATCTTAAAAACAGCTTTCTTCCAGTCTTTTACGCCACATTTGTCAGTGGATTGCCTTCTAACCAGCATGCAAACCTATCTAATGATGATTGATTTCTCTTTTCCATTTCATAATCTGCAAAGATGATCAGGAGTTATGTCTCTTCTTAAAAGCTTCTTAACACAGCACTGTCAGCTGATAGACCAGTGAGTTGATCTATATCAATGATAGTCTCTTAAATTTTTTGACTTTAAGTGACTCTTTCTTTGTTTCTTCCTAAATAAACTACTGCATTTCCTCCCTTTCACCAGTAACTCTGCAATTTGCCTGTAGTCTCATTCATTTCGTGCATGAAGCTGAGCAGACCACTGTTAATTTAGGCCAATTCCTTGACATATCAAAATAAGTAGCATTCCTTTAATTTCTTACTGCAGCCTCAAGGGATAATTCATTTTAAAAACAATAGAATAATATTTTTTTAATAACAGAAACTAAGCAGGAAAATGTCTTGAATAAAAATGGTGTATATTTTACGTAGTAAAAGCACATCCATTTACTTGTAGAGCAGTGGTAAAAGGTTGAAAACGGGGAGCTGCTCATACAGTGCTGTGAGAACATCAGATTAGAGGCAGTAAAATCACCTCCTACATAAATATGAATTTAAATACTTGATATTTTGCAAGGTTGCATTTACATTTCTTCAGGAAATCTAAGGCAGAGTGAAAATGTAACCACCACTGGCTCCAGCAGAGCACTGAAGCCTGTCCATACAGTGTGTAAGCATAAAATTCCCCCTCATACCATGCAGAAAAACAGAGCAAGTGAAACTAAGCTGATCCTGCCATAACCATTCTGGTTGCTAGGGGAGCAAGCAGGAAAAAGAATGAAGCCAGTCAAGTTTGGATATACATTACACCTGCATTTCTCTAAAGAGAGTTGGTGGAAGGTGTGCACCCTAAGGCCCCAGTGCTGCAAACTCTTACATGTGTGTTAATTTCACATGTGATTCATCTCTTTTGAAGTTGATTCACTTTTAGTAAGTGTCTGCCAAGTCAAGGCCTGAGATGGTACATGCACTGTATAGCACCTTGACTGCTGTGAATCCAGAGACCTTGTGAACTGGTAAAGAGTTTGTCAAGAGCAGTGTGGCAGCAGGACTAGGGCAGTGTCATCCCCCTGCACTGGGCACTGGGGAGGTCCCAGCTCAGTGCTGTGCTCAGCTTTGGGCACTCACTGCCCAAAGGCCATTGAGGCACTGGAGCGAGTCCAGCCAAGGGCAACGAGGGCAGCAAAGGGCTAGAGCACATGGGCAAGGGCTGAGGGAGTTGGGTTTGTTCAGCCTGGAGAAGAGGCTCAGGGGTGACCTCATGGCTCTCTGCAACTCCTGCCAGGGCTGGAGAGAGGTGGGGGATGTGTGTCCTGCCAGGGCTGCAGGGAGAGGACTAGAGGGAATGGCCTTGAGCTGAGCCAGGGCAGAGTCAGATTGGATGTGAGGAGAAATGTTTTCCCTGTGAGGGTGTTGAGGCACTGGGATATTGCCCAGGGAGGTGGTGGAGTCACCATCTGTGGGAGTGTTTCAGAGATGTCTGGATGTGGCTCTGGAGGATCTGGTTTAGGGTTTAGGGGTTCCAGCAGTGACAGGTTAATGGTTGGACTCAATAATCTTAGAGGTCTTCTCCAACCCTGATAGTTCTATGATTCTATGAGTTCAGATGCCTTTATGTGAAACTCAAACTTTGCTCATAGCACTCAGTTCTGAAGACTGCACCAAATCATTTCTTTTACAATGAATCTGTTAAAATATTAATATTCCTTGCGGTTCTTAGCTCCAGTGTTATCAGTAATGGAATCTAGAAGGCAAAAGACACTAGAAACACCTTTTCTCTATTTGTTTTTCCTTCAGAGAGGGATGAATGACAGTGGTACTGTGAAAAGGCTAACTCAGGTAACACGTGCAGAATAGGGTTGTTCCTATAGCTTGTGTCTGACCAAACCCCCTGGAGAAAAGGGAGACTCAGGAACAGCTCACAGGTGGCAATTCTTATCAGGTGGGGCTAGACTGGACATGCATCTTTGCACCCCAGGCTGACAAGGTGATGCTGGCCTTCCCTCTACACCTTGAATCTCGTTGTCCAGCACTTGCTCTGCTCTTGGTTTTGTGCTGTCACCTTAGAACAGGAATTGCATTTGAACTGTCCCTAAAACGTTCATGGCTCATGACATCAGCTGAACTGATCAGCTGAGCTGTGACCCTTGTGAGGCTTTTGTAAAGCCACAGGAGAGCAGCACTTAAAGAAACAATTTCTAAAGACAAATAGCTCTCATGTGCTAAGACATAACAGCATCAGAAAATTCACAGCCAGCCTCTTGAAATAGGAATAATGCCCATGTGGTAGGTACAAGGCTGCAGAAGTGGAGCTCTGGAGAGGGCTTAAGTTCCTGCAGAATGTAGATAGCATTTGGGTGCAAGTAGGAACAAGCTGTAGTGCAGCTTACCTCCTGCATACTTTTCACGTTGAGTGAAGGGAACGTGAGAGGTGCTCTGTCTGCTTCCTTGGACAGGTCTGCACTTCATAGCCACAGTACTAAATTTAACACTTTCGAGTTGTGCATCCCTAGTTGTTCCTCTTCTTCCTCTCCCTACCCTTTCTTCAACAAGCAGTAGTGCACAACACTTCCTCTTCTTCCCACCACACCAAGAAACATGACTTTGAATGACTCTCCGTCATTGGGGCATTCTACTTCCACTTAGAAATGCCTTATTGTAAGCCTTTAATGTAACCATTGTTAGTTTCAATGCTTGAAGATGTTTTTTAATTCAAACCCCACATTTTTCCCCCCTCATTTAAATGAGTGTGGTAAATACTCCCAGATTTGTCTGTAGAGTCCCACTCAAAGTATTAATGGCTGTGTGGGGTAGGTGGGACATGAAGTGCTTTCTGGAGGAGATCTTGCTTCCAGTGAGGAGTGAATGCTTAAAACAGGAAGAGAAAACCTGACTTTTCACTGGAACCTGAAGATCCAGACCTCCTAGGGGGAGCATGGTGAGGGAAGATACCACACATTACATGCTTTTCTGCCTTTTAGTGCTGTCCCATAGCATAGCATTTATTTTAAAAAGTGCTAGTTTCATGCTGCGATTTCCCAGATAAGGTGGGAAATGAGGAAATTTCCAGGGCAGTCACTGGAGAGTAAAGGAACCCTCTCTGTGTTCAGTTCAGTGCCCAACGTGAGCTTGACTGAACAGATGCGTTCTACTTCAGTCTATTTCAGGTCAAGTTTCTTTTCAGCTAATCACTGTTTTTTTCTTAAGACTAAGAATGTTAAAATTCATACATGTAGAATTCATTTTTCACCCCAGATTTAGAAAGGAAACCATGCCATTATTTTCTGGCTCAAGGAGATGCTTGTGGATGACTAGACATGGTAAGGGACCCACCTGAGAAAATACTTCAGATAACTGAATAAACTTGCAGCATGTGTTGTTCCAGCAATGCTTTGCTATGTAACAGAGGAAGAATTTTTCATCTTTTTTTTTTGGCTGGCAATTGAAACAAAGTAGAATTTAAATGAAAGATCTTACATGAAACATATAAACTTACATAAGCTTTGTATGGAGAACTGTAAAGGAGCTTCTCATGGAAGATGGAGCTTCTTAAAATGAGAGATAAGCAGTTTAATCCAGTTCTAAAATGGAAAGGCTCATGTTTACCACCAAGAAGATGCAAGTGATGAAGCAGAAAGTGGATGTCAGCTTATTTTTTTGTTTTTAATCACTACAAATGAGCTTTTAGGTAATGTGTTGGGAAAGCTCATCTATTGCCTATTAAATGATAAGCCTGTCTCTTTATTTTCAAGTGCTGTGGTATAGCAACTTAAAATAGGAACTGTGAAGCTATTCCTGATCTATTGGGTCATGTATATGGGCACTGTAGTCCTTAAAATACAAGAATTATGCTATGGAAGGAATATTCTCACTGTTTGCATGTATTTCAATCACTAATATTTGTGTTATTTTAAGGCAGGACTTGTTTGAAGTGAAGTATATGTATCTTGCCTTTTTAGAGCTGAACTTAGCACTTCCATGGCTTAGTATGTGAAAGAAGTTTTGAGGGAGGACAGCTCAGTTTGCTACCTCTGTCACAGGTTCATTGGTTCTGTGATTGTGGAAAATATACTTGAAGAACTTTCACTGATTGTTTGTATATAGGAAAATGCTGGATTTAGGAGGAAAGAAAACCCCTTCCAGCCAAGACACTTTCTCTGTTTTTTTCTGTTTCTCTCGTAAAGGCACATAAAAGTGATTAACTTGTTACGAGAAACGGGAGCACATCTTTCAAGCCAGGACTTGGAGAACATTGGAACAATCTTCTGCAGGTAAGGTGAGGTGGACCTAAAATTGGGGTGGAGTGGGATGGTTTTTCAGAAGAGACTCCAGAACGGAGAACTTTGGAGAAAAGTTGGGTTCTTGGCACATGAGGTGGCTATTTCTGTGTTAGACAAGTAACCAGGAAACAAGTGAAGTGATGAAGTTAATCAACTCTATGCCAAATCTGCTCTGGTGGGAGGTGTCCCTGCCCAGGGCAGGGAGTTGGGGCTGGATAGTCTTTAAGGTCCATTCCAACCCCTTTACGTGCTTTGAAGCTATGACTTGGCAGGAAACCAGGGACTTGGCGTGGACCAACCAGTGCTGTACAGTATCTACAAAACAAGGTCAAGCCAAAGCTTATTTGTGTTCTGTGTAGAGACTGGACTCTGTCCTTTGAGTAATTCTGGACTCAAGAAACACTCTTGAGTGTACATGCTCAGAGGAGACTGGCTAATAAAGCTTTTACCATGAAATTGAAATATGTGCTTCCCAGGGCACTGCAAGTGACAGGGCAGAACTAAACCTTTGTGTAGTTTCCGTCTGCCAGAAGGCAAGAGGAGTGGTTTAGGGAATGAGATTCCTCTGCAAATAAATTGGCCCCTTACTTAGTCCTGGTGCCACATGCAGAACCAGTTTGGCTAGCTGACCTCAGAGTAAAGGGGAAGAGAAGAAGGGTGTTTAAACCGAATGTGGTTCTGATGCAGTTCTTTACAGCTTTTCAGGGCACACTGCACACCTGCATCTGGATTGCACCTTCTCCTGGTGCCTGAGGAGGCAGGAGGGAACCCCAAGGTGTCATTTCACTGTGCTTATTACTTCCCAATCATAACCTGAGACCGGGCAGAGTCAGATGAGATGTGAGGAGAAATGTTTTCCCTATGAGGGTGTTGAGGCACTGGGATATTGCCCAGGGAGGTGGTGCAGTCACCATCCCTGGAAGTGTTTGAGAGACATCTGGATGTGGCACTGAAGGATCTGGTTTAGGGTTTAGGGTTCCAGCAGTGACAGGTTAATGGTTGGACTTGATGATCTTAGAGGTCTCCTCCAACTTTGATGGTTCTATGATTCTCAAATCTAGAACTGCTTTGGCTCTAATAAACCCTCTGAAGCCTGACCAGCTTCACTCCTGGCCCCTCGACAGTAGCAGAGCATCCCTTAAACTGCAGCTTGATGTGATGGGAGGCCCAGAATCAGAGTGTAATTGCACTATCAATATCACTGTTCTTGATATCTTAGCTACATTAGCCATGCTGAAACTGTGAAATGGATGTATAATAATCTTTCCTGAATGTGAGAGTATGGATAGGCAGCGTGGCAGGGACTACCTGCTGTAAAAAAACATTGGTCAGAGTGTAGTGAAATGTGTTAGGTAGTTCTTTATCAACAAAGCAGGTCTTAAACATCCTGCTAAGTGTATATTGAAGTTAAAGTGATGGATGTGCTGCTTGGAGGTTGCACTTGTAGTTGGAATTGCTGGCATAAATATCTTTGAGAGAAATAACAGAGCCATTGTCTCTCTAAGTGCAAATTGAGAAGTCTTCTGTATATATTGAAGTACACTTGCAGTGTGTGAAGGAAATACTGATGTGTATGGCTTGACTATGGAAATTTGGGATTGGAGGGAATGTTTTGTGGCATTCTTGATGATAATCAATTTAGTAAACGTCTTCTGTGGTATCTAAATTTTCTCACAAGCTCCGTCACGTTTTGTTCTCTGGGTCGTAGTCCCCATGGAATACATTTCTCACTTGATCAGTAATTGGCTGCTGCAAAATTGAAGATACTTCTGTGTGTTTGGATTGCTCTAATGCCACAGAAGGAGGCCACTTCCCAGCTCTGACCCCTGGCAGTCTGGGTTAAATTGCTCTTTCTCAACAAGTGCTGTTAGGCAGTTAATTTGCAAGCAAGTGCAGCAAGTCCTTGTTTGCTGCTTGCAGTGATGCTAAGCCCTGGCTATGCAGGTTGCTAATATTTCTGAAAGTGCTGGTCTTTGCCCAAAGTGGAAACCACTTTGCACGTGGCTAAATGATGAGATTCTGTTTGCAAGTCCAGTGCTTTCCTGTGCAGTGCTGAAGATGTTCCTAACTCTCTAGGTAGAGTTTTTGGTTGGCTTTTGTTTGTTCCTTATCTGTGACCTAAGAGTGTCAACAGCAAGAGACTAGTCTTTGTAAACAGAGATCATTCAGGTGTCCCAGAAGTGGCTGCTAAGCCATTTTTTGGTATTATTAATGCTTACGCTTTCTCTTTCTTAATGTTTCCTTTTTTCCTGCAGTTTCCTTACTGACTTCCCACTGAGCTTCCTGTTCAACCTCCTTTGCCTTCCTCTGCTTCCTCATTGCTGCTGAGAGACCTTCTTTTTGTGATGGCAGTTCTCATTAATGATTTATTGGTCTGTTCCTTCCACTACTAAACCTCTTAGTACCCACTGGCACTTCCCTGTCCCCCAAATCCCCAGCTGTAGGTCATCTGTGGAGCTGCATGGACGAACACAGAGAACATTTGCTTTCCCTTTTCTTGCCCAACCTCTGGTTCTGCTGCAAGCAAAAGCCTCTCTGACTTTCTCCTCAGACTGGTGCAATTAGAGGCTTCCACTCCCCTGAAAACATATTTTCAGGTACTTACGAGATGTAATCAGCAACAAAAATTATTTCAGCCTAGCAGAGAAGTGAATGTTGCAGTCCTGCTTTTATGGTTTCTTCCATGCATCTTTAAGCCTTCACTCTCCACTAGGTCTGCCTGGCTTGGTTGTTGTACCTAGGAGCTCATCACTATCCTCCATCCCTGCTGCCAGCACAATGCCTTTCCCCCACAGTGTGCTCTGTCGAAGGCAGCAAGCTCTGAACTTATTAAGGTTGGGGAATCTCTTAATGAGATTCCACCTCACTTGATGATTATCAGCATGATTCTGCTGAAACAATCTGTAAGCACAGAGCAAGCTCAGGTCTGAAGCCTGACAGATGCTGGTAAAGACTGAAGGTCATCCTCCCTGCCTTCCTCTCAGCTCAGCCTGTCCACAGGCTTGGTTACAGGCTGTCATGCTTTTGCATGTGTACAGGCTGTTAGCCCTTTTTCCAAAATGAAAGTGAAAAATGAACCGTAGAATCACAGAATTTTAGGAGTTGGAATGGACCTTAGAGGTCATCCAGCCCCAGCCCCTGCCCTGGGCACGGACACCTCCCACCAGAGCAGGTTGCTCAAGGCTCATCCAGCCTGGCTGTGAACTCTTATGGATGGAATTACCAGCAGATGTGCAAAGAAATAATCTGGTGTACATCTCCCTGAAAACTTGAATTCATTGTATATGATTCATTTTGATCCTTTCTATAGCTTGTTACATATGGCAGATAGAGTTCATCTTTTAAAAGCTTTTCTGTTTGCTCCAAACACATCCCTGTGTTGCTGTCCAAATGATATTTCATAGATATGCAGTCCTAACTTCTGACAGCACACACAGTTGTGCCAGCTTGAGAAGGGTTTCTCTGTGGTTTTATCCTCTGGATTGCTAGCACATCTGCTCCTTCTCTCACTGACTCAGCTGCATCTTGGTTTAGCCATTGCCCTCCCCCCCAACTCATTTCATGAGATAAATATTGTGTTGTGAAATATGAAACTCATGACTTTTTTTCCCCTTTGGTCATAGTCACACCCACTATGTGAAACTAGCCTGTTGTAAGTGCTTATAGCACAGCCCTATTAATTGAAGGAACTGATTCATCAGGCTGTGTTGCTTGCTCAGCTCTTCACAGCTGTTGTAATAAGTGTTCCTTACCCCTCTACCCTGACAGCCATGTTGAGCCTGTTCTGCTTCAGCATTTGCCTGCTGACAGGCAAATTGACAGGGCCCAGGAACTCACTGAGATTGACTGAAAGATTTAGAACCAATATTAATTGTTCTTTTGTTTTTTTCCCAGCCTTGCAGCTAAAGGTGATGTGGATGGGTTATATGCCTGGTACCTAGCTGGTGCAGACCTGGAGCAAGCTGGTTATGATGGCAGGAATCCCTTACAAGTAGTAAGTGTGATCCAGCAGTACTCTTGGTGGTGTGATGGCTGAGTGAGTACTAACACATGCTGTCGGATAATATTAGTTTGGGAAAAGTCAGTGTTGCTTTGTGAGCTATAAAGTGGATTAGAATCTGTTACAAAGTCGAACCTGGTGCTGTTGTGAAGGAATAAGCAGTTGGAGCCAGAATTTTCTCATCTATGTCAAAAGGAATTAAAATGTAAATTGGATTTTAATTATGTTGTGGTAACGTGTTTTTACTTCCCACAAGGAAGTATTTGCATGTCCTAGTGCACAGGATGGCAGGATTTATTCATGTTTCTACTTACAGGCAGAAGCTACAGGGCAGAAGGAGGTTCTTGAGTTCCTTAGACAAAAGCAGTAAAGAAGGTACGATCTCATTCTTGAGTGCTGAAGCTCTGAAATGCACAGATCATATATACATATGAAGAGAGATTTTGTATTTAAGCCCTTGTTCTCCCTGGGACATCTTGGTTCAGCTGCTGTCCCTGTCTTGGTTTCTGATACGATGCTGAGTGCTTTAGAATCACAGAATCTTCAAAGCTGGAAGAGATCATCCAGTCCAACCATTAACCTGTCACTGCTGGAAGCCCCAAACCCTAAACCACATCATCCAGTGTCAGGTCCAGATGCCTCTTAAACACTTCCAGGGTTGGTGACTCCACCACCTCCCTGGGCAATATCCCAGGGCCTCAACACCCTCACAGGGAAAACATTTCTCCTCACATCCAATCTGACTCTGCCCTGGCTCAGCTCAAGGCCATTCCCTCTATCCTCTCCCTGCAGCCCTGGCAGGACACACATCCCACACCTCTCTCCAGCCCTGGCAGGAGTTGCAGAGAGCCATGAGGTCACCCCTGAGCCTCTTCTCCAGGCTGACCAAGCCCAACTCCCTCAGCCCTTGCCCATGTGCTCTAGCCCTTTGCTGCCCTCGTTGCCCTTGGCTGGACTCGCTCCAGTGCCTCAATGGCCTTTGGGCAGTGAGTGCCCAAAGCTGAGCACGGCACTGAGCTGGGACCTCCCCAGTGCCCAGTCTGGGTCCGACTTGCAGCATGAATGTCTTTTGTGCTGCTGCCATCCCAGGTGTGTTTCCCTGGCTGTGAGCACCTCGTGCTCAAAGCATCAGATCTGACAAGTCTCTCTATAGGGAACTTGTTTGGGCATTTGACCTTCTGCAGTGCTGTGCTGCAACTGGAAGCATTTAAAACACTTGCCTTGCATTTCTCAGAGTTCTCTTCTGATGCAATGTGTTGTTGATTTAGATATCTCTTCTACAACATACTGGCAAGTCTAATCCCAATGGAAATATTGGGAGGAGATGATCTCCTTTATTAAAATGAACACAAAGTGTAGCTAAAGGTTTTGCTGCATCAGTGGCTACCTAGCCACGTGTGGTCCCACTTGAAAGGTGTTAGTGGGGAACTGCAGTTGGAACCACAGCATTTTTCATTCACTGTGTACTGGTCTAAATGAACACAGGACACAATCAGGGAGTTTTTGCTTTCCTTTAAAGTTTTGGGTTTTTTTTTGCTTCTGATACAGAAGGATTAGAGATAATCCCAGGCTTGAGCATTTCAGTGGAAGTTTCCCAGTGCTCATGATGACAATGCTAAAAACACCTTCAGAAGATGAGTTGTGTTAAAAAGGGATTTCCACTTTCAATGAGACAGGTCTGCAAAAATCACTC